>NC_057725.1:72944022-72946809 GCF_004010195.1 Chiloscyllium plagiosum | reverse complement strand
GGGGGGGGGGCGTGGATGCGTGCAGGGTCTCACACTCACTGTGCTGCTGCCTAGTCTCCTGAGCAGGTAGCAGACTTAGCAAGTGTTCGCTGTGTCAACCCCCATTAAACTGACGGGGGAGAGGGATGTGGGCAGTGATTTCAGCAATGCTGCAGGTCCCTTACACACGTGTGTGCTTCTGCTCAGAAACAAACCCTGAGACGGAGAGATGTAGCAAGGCAGGCAGAGCGAGGAAAAGGAAACTTCAGAAAACTCTGAGGCCCATAGGAAAGGCATTGAAGCAATTAACCGAATAATCAATTATCCGAGCGAAATCGTGGCCACCCATCTCATTCGAATAATCGAGGTTCCTCTGTATATAAACTACACAGAAACATTCCATAAGATTACAGCCTGATGTTCACTCCTGAGTGTCCATTATTCCCTAAATAAATGTTCCAAACCCCTTCATAAAATTCCGATCTCTAAATAATATTCTATACATAACACAAGTCTCCAAAACTCTCCATTAGATTCTCACTCCGGAGCATCTGTGATTCCATGTCTAAACGCCATAAACTCCTCAATTAGATTCCAGTCTGTCTTTCACTCCCCATTATTGGTGTAATCAATTGTTAGCCACACCATAACCTTGATTATACTCCTATTTGTATCTTATTACTTGGTACCGGTTAGTCTGTATATTAATCCCCCCGTTCCTCAATTAGATTTCAGGCTGAAACTCACTCTGCGGTGTATTATGAAAGACATAAACTCGCTGAGACCATCGATGAGATTCCAGTCCCATCTCAGTATAAACCAAACGGTTGAATTTGAAATTGGGAGCTGAAACACAGAAAGCTAGAAATTAATTTCTGTCTGATTCTGATTCTCCAACTATATTAGTTTGATGGAGTGCAGTGATTCAATAAGGGAGCTCACTGCCACCTTCTTAAGAGCTGATGGGAATGAGGGATAAATGCTCAGTGATGCTCACATCCCATGAACCAATGAACATGAACAATCCCTTCGCCTTGCTCATCACTCGCTGCTCCTGCAGGGTAAGTCTGCAGGCCAAGCTAGGCTTCCTCAATTCCTTTGTCCCATGACCTGGGAATAATAAGCAAACAAGCCACAAGCTTGAAACAAGCACATTAGGCGACTATGATTTGTGAACAAGGATACGGAAAATAATGTTGAATACCTAAGTCCTGGAGTGAAGGAGGACTTGACTCAATATTGCAGGGCCCGAGTAACAGGCAGGCAGACTGACAGAGATACACACAAACACATGCACACACATGCACATACACCCTCTCTAAAAGACACACGCAAATACACACACACTCACTCGCTCAAACACACACACTCACACAAACTCACAGACACATGCCCTCACACACAAACACGTACAGACATACAGACACACGCGCTCATGCAAACACACATGCAGACACACACTCGCACACATACTCACTAACAGACACACACGCATACAGACACAAACATAGGCACACGCGCACTAACATGCACGCACACACACATGCACACACACAACACACACACACGCACATGCCCACACAGATTCACACTCAGACAAACGTACGTGCACACAGACATGCACACACACACAGGCGCACACACATGTCAACACACAATCGCTCACAGTTACACAGGGACACAGAATGACAAAATAATATTGGGATTGACGAATATTGAAGCTCCACGAAACAATCCCTGGGTGTCAGATGAACACAGGACATTCACACAGCTGGGTCAGTCTCAAGACTTACCTCTCTCTGATACTGAGAGGCTCCTGTATCACACTCTGGATTGGAATCAGATGCTGTGTTTGGGAGCAAGATGTGGCACCATGAGATTAGGACAACTGTCCATTTGGATGTTCGGAACCAGCAATCTAATGGAATCAGAACAGATCAGAGAGAATCAAACAAATAACTTGGTGTTTAATTTGTGGAGTAGTTCCATTCTTGTTGTGTCAGTGTGTCTGTGAGTAAGATGGGGAGAGTACAGACTCCACTTAAATCAGCATCTCCTGTAAGCTCATACCTGCTTTTGAAGTTTAGATTCAGATATCGTCGATGGAGCTTCTGTCTGCATCGAGCCCTGTGCTGTCCCTTCCTCCGGTGGTTGATGGAGATACAGTAAAGGCAGCTTTATTTTGTATCTAACCCTATCCTGTCCCTTTCCTGATAGTGCCTCATGGGGACAGTGCAGGGGTGTCTTCATTTTACAGCATTGGAACAGGAATAAACCATTCATCCCCTCAATCCTGTCCCATCAATCAATCGGATCATGGCTAATCTGTGGCCTAACCCCATATCCCTTACCCCTCATCCCTCAATACCTTCACTGAACAAATATTTATCCATTGCAGATGATCCAGCATCCACTGCTGTTTGTTGAAGCTGGTTCCAAAACTTTCCTATCCTTTGTAACAAAGTGCTTCCTAACATCTCTCCTGAACGCTCTGGGTCCTAATTCTCAGACATTATTTCCTCTTGTTCTTGAATCTGCAACCAGCAGGAATCGTTTTCCTTGATCTAGCCTATCTCCATTGTTTATATCTTGAAGGCTTTAATCGGATCACCCTTTACCTTCTCCATTCTAGAGGAAACAGACCTCCTTTGTACAATCTTTTCTCAGAATGCAACCCATGAATTCCAGGATCATTCCTGTAAACATCCGTTATACTCCTGATTTGTACTACACACGCTTGCACTGACAGATATGTTCCCCCTAGCCCAGTCTATCAAAGTCACTTTGTAATTTCAAGGTACCATCTGC
>NC_057725.1:72914383-72943522 GCF_004010195.1 Chiloscyllium plagiosum | reverse complement strand
TGATTCATTTCAATTCATTCTCCTGGAGACACCAGAATGTTTACAGCGCACTGAGACGGACAGACACACCACCCCTTACCTGCACCTCCACATACATAAGTGCACACATATCCATACACACACACGTGCACGCACACACAGCGACAAATTGTAAGGAAATATTCAATCTTAGGCAATGAAGCTTCAGAGGGACCCTGATAGAATTTTATAAAAATATAAGGGTCATGGATGGGATGCATCAGATGACACTTTTTCCAACAGTTGAGTATTCAACAACTAATGCAGAAGATTTATATTAAGAGGAAGAAGAGTAAGAGAATAATTTCTGAGCTTTGTCACTTAGAGGGTTTTTGGAGTTTGGAAGCGACTGCCTGATGGTGTGGTTGAGAACCGGTGTAATATATAACCAGTACCTAATTGTTCAATTGCTTTGCTCTAGCTACCAAGGCTATAGAACCAAAGCTGGAAAATTGAATTATTGTACTCTCTTATTTGTGGGCAGGCATGGAAATGAAGGGCCCAGTGACTTTCAGCTGTTCTGCTAAATCTATATGTCTACGTAGGAAATTTCTTTTTCACTGTCACAAACCATTGCACATGCCAGGGAACTTGGCGATCCCTGATTAGATAAAACAGCTGTCACACAGAAATCAGCAACCATTGGATAAAGGAAATAACAATTGCGATCAAAGACATTCTGATTGGTTGAAACAGCCGAGACAAAGGTTGGCTGCTCTAATTGGCTGACAGTTCGTGTGTTGACAGATTTAGAGGACATATTATCTGATTGGTTCACACCGTTGTCACTCTCAGGTGGTCTTGTCCTCATTTGAAGATATAACTGTCACTAATATATCACGTCTCTATGAATGGTTGATGCTGCTGTAAACGTAACAGAGATGAAAATGTGTTACTGGAAAAGCACAGCAAGTCAGGCAGGGTCCAAGGAGCAGGAGAATCGACGTTTCGGGCATGAGCCCTTCTTGAGAAAACATTCCTGAAGAAGGGCTCATGCCCGAAACGTCAATTCTCCTGCTCCTTGGATGCTGCCTGATCTGCTGCGCTTTTCCAGCAACACACTTTCAGCTCTGATCTCCAGCATCTGCAGTCCTCACTTTCTCCTCGAAGATTTTAACCTACTGCGAATCCTCTTGCAAGGATGCCTTCATTGAAGAAGCTCTCTTCCTCCCTCTACAAGGATTTCAGTGAGTCCCTCTCTCACTGCACAATCTAGGTCATCTCCTTTGCACAGAAGCTCTTCAGCCACGTTCTCAAACAGACTCACAACCACAGCCACATCTCCTTCCTCAGCACCTGCCTACGGAACCGACATTCCTGAAGAAGGGCTCATGCCCGAAACGTCGATTCTTCTGCTCCTTGGATGCTGCCTGACCTGATGCGCTTTTCCAGCAACACATTTTCAGCTCTGATTTCCAGCATCTGCAGTCCTCACTTTCTCATGTAAACGTAACAGGCCGAGCAGTCTGATTGGTGTAAATGTCCATCTAAGCTCAGGCTTCATTAATTTGTGGAGAGGAGCAATTTATTACAAAACTTGTGCACGATACAAGTTTGGCCTCAGCTGGAATATTGCATCCAGTTCTGGGTATGCTATCTTCGGAAGATTGTGCACACTTTCAAGTGGATGCAGAAGAGGTTTGAGAGAACTGTTCAATTTTTGAGGAATGACTATTATGAAGATAGATTAAAGAGGAGGTGCTGGTTTTGGAATGGGTTGGAAAAAGTTAAAAATCACACAGCACCATGTGTGTCCAAGTGGATACAGACGTGCCTGGCTGCAAGAAGACAGTGAATGGTTGTGGATAGAAAGATTCTGTCTGGAGGTCGGTGACCAGTGGTGTCCTGCATGGATGTGTTCTTGGACTCATAGAGTCACAGAGGTGTACAGCATGGAAACAGACCCTTCGGTCCAACCGTTCCATACAGAACAGATATCCCAACCCAATCTAGTCCTACCACCCAGCACCCGGCACATATCAGTCCAAACTCTTCCTATTCATATACCCGTCTAGATGCCTCTTAAATGTGGCAATTGTACCGGTCCGTAAGCCTTCCTCTGGCAGCTCATTCCATACACGTACCACCCTCTGTGTGACAAGGTTGCCCCTTAGGTCTCTTTTATATCTTTCCCCTCTCATCCTTAACCTATACCCTCTAGTTCTGGACTCACTGCCCCCAGGGAAAACATTTTACCTATTTATCCGATCCATGCCCCTCATAATTTTGTGAACCTCTATTAGGTCACCCCTCAGCCTCCGATGCTCCAGGGATAACAGCCCCAGCATGTTCAGCTTCTCCATAGAGCTCAAATCCTCCAACCCTGGCAACATCCTTGTAAATCTTTTCTGAACCCTTTCAAGTCTCACAACATATTTCTGATAGGAAGGAGACAAGAATTGCACTCAATATTCTAACAGTGGCCTAATCAATGTACTGTACTGCCGCAACATGACCTCCCAACTCCTGCACTCAATACGCTGACCAATAAAGGAAACATAACAAATACTTTCTACACTATCCTATCTACCTGTGACTCCACTTTCAAGGAGCTATGAACCTGCACTCCAAGGTCTCTTCGTTCAGCAACACTCCCTAGGACCTTACCATTAAGTGTATAAGTCCTGCTAAGATTTGCCTTCCCAAAATGCAGCACCCCCCTCGCATTTATCTCAATTAAACTCCATCTGCTACTTGTCAGCCCAATGGCCCATCTGGTCCAGACCATGTTGCAATCTGAGGTAACCCTCTTCGCTGTCCACCACCCCTCCAATTTTGGTAATATCTGCAAACTTACAAACGGTACCTCTTATGCTCGCACCCAGTCATTTATGTAAATGACATGAAGTGGTGGACCCAGCACCAATCCTTGTGGCACTCCACCGGTCACAGGCCTCCAGTCTGAGAAACAACCCGACATCCCCACCCTCTGTCTTATTCCTTTGAGACAGTTCTGTACCCAAATGGCTAGTTCGCCCTGTATTCCATGAGATCTAACCTTGCTAATCAGTCTCCCATGGAGGACCATTTCGAACAACTTACTGAAGTTCATATAGATCACATCAACTACTCTGCCCTCATCAATCCTCTTTTTTACTTCTTCAAAAAACGCAATCAAGTTTGTGAGACGTGATTTCGAATGCACAAAGCCATGTTGACTATCTCTAATCAGTCCTTGGCTTTCCAAGTACATGTACATCCTGTCCGTCACGATTCCCTCCAACGACTGGCCCACCACAGAGGTCAGGCTCACCAGTCTTTAGTTCCCTGGTTTGTCTTTACCGCCCTTCTTAAACAGTGGCACCACGTTTACCAACCTCCAGTCTTCAGGCACCTCACCAGTGACTATTAATGATACAAATATCTCAGCGAGAGCCCCACCAATCAGTTCTCTGGCTTCCCACAGAGTTCTTGTTTACACGTGATAAGGTCCTGGGGATATATCAAATTTACTCTTCTCAAGACATCCAGCACTTCCTCCTCTGCAATCTGGACATTTTGTGAGATGTCACCATTTATTTCCCTACAGTCTTTCTCTTCCATATCCTTTTCCACAGGAAATACTGATGCAAAATATTCAGTTAGTATCTCCCCCATTTTCTGTGGCTCCACACAAAGACCGCCTTGCTGATCATTGAGGGGCCCGATTCTCTCCATAGTTACCCTTTTATCCTTAATACTTTTGTAATAACCCTTTGGATTCTCCTTAATTCTATTTGCCAAAGCTATCCCATGGCCACTTTTTGCCCTCCTGATTTCCCTCTTAAGTAGACTCCTACTTCGTTTATACTCTTCTAAGAATTCACTCGATCTATCATGTCTATACCCGCCATATGCTTCCTTCTTTTTCTTAATCAAACTCTCAATTTCTTTAGTCATCCAGCATTCCCTATACCTACCAGCCTTTCCTTTCACCCTGACAGGAATATACTTTCTCTGGATTCTTGTTATCTCCTTTCTGATGACCTCCCATTTTCCAGTCATCCCTTTACCTGTGAACATCTGTCTCCAATCAGCTTTCGAAAGTTCTTGCCTAATACCGTCAAAATTGGACTTTCTCCAATTTAGAACTTCAACTTTTAGATCTGGTCTATCCTTTTCCATTACTATTTTAAAACGAATAGAATTATGGTCGCTGGTTCCAAAGTGCTCCCTTTCTGACAACTCAGTCACCTGCCCTGCTTTATTTCCCAAGAGTAGGTCAGGTTTTGCACCTTCTCTAGTAGGTACATCCACATAATGACTCAGAAAATTGTCTCGTACGCAGTTAAGAAATTCCTCTCCAACTAAACCTTTAACACTATGGCAGTAACAGTCGATGTTTGGAAACTTAAAATCCCCTACCATAATCACCCTATTATTCTTACAGATAGCTGAGATCTCCTTACAAGATTGTTTCCCAAATTCCCTCTGACTATTGGGAGTCTATAATACAATCCCAACAAGGTGATAATCCCTTTCTTATTTCTCAGTTTCACCTAAATAAATTCCCTGGATGTATTTCCGGGAATATCCTTCCCCAGTACGTCTGTAATGGTATCCCTTATCAAAGATGCCACTCGTCCTCCTCTCTTCCCCCCACTCTGTCCTTCCTGTAGCACTTGTATTCTGGAACATTATGCGGCCAGTCCTGCCCACCCCTGAGCCATGTTTCTGTAATTGCTATGATATCCCAGTCCCATCTTCCTAACCATGCCCTGAGTTCATCTGCCTTCCCTGTTCGGCTCGTTGCATTGAAATAAATGCAGTTGAATTTATTACTCCTACCTTGTCCCTGCCTGCCCTGACTGTTTGACTCACTTCTGTTCTCAACTGTGCCAGTCTCAGATTGATCTCTTTCCCTACTATCTCCCTGGTTCCCACCCCGCCACCTTACTCGTTTAAATCCTTCCGAGCAGTTCTAGCAAATTTCCCTGCCATTATATTGCCCCCCTTCCAATTTAGTGCAATCCGTCCTTCTTGTACAGGTCACTTCTACCCCAAAAGGGATTCAAATGATCCCAAAATGTGAATCCTTCTCCCATACAGCAGTTCCTCAGCCATGCATTCATCTGCTCTATCCTCCAATTCTTGCCCTCACTAGCTCGTAGCACTGCCAAATTCCCTCTGACTATTGGGCGTCTATAATACAATCCCAACAAGGTGATAATCCCTTTCTTATTTCTCAGGTTCACCTAAAGAAATTCCCTGGATGTATTTCCGGGAATATCCGTACCCAGTACGTCTGTAATGCTATCTCTTATCAAAAATGCCACTCGTCCTCCTCTCTTCCCCCCATTTCTGTCCTTCCTGTAGCACTTGTATTCTGGAACATTATGCAGCCAGTCCTGCCCACCCCTGAGCCACGTTTCTGTAATTGCTATGATATGCCAGTCCCATCTTCCTAACCATGCCCTGAGTTCATCTGCCTTCCCTGTTCGGCCCGTTGCATTGAAATAAATGCAGTTGAATTTATTAGTCCTACCTTGTCCCTGCCTGCCCTGACTGTTTGACTCACTTCTGTTCTCAACTGTTCCAGTCTCAGATTGATCTCCTTCCCCACTATCTCCCAGGGTCCCATCCCGCCACCTTACTAGTTTAAATCCTCCCGAGCAGTTCTAGCAAATTTACTTGCCATTATATTGCCCCCCTTCCAATTTAGGTGCAATCCGTCTTTCTTGTACAGGTCACTTCTACCCCAAAAGGGATTCAAATGATCCCAAAATGTGAATCCTTCTCCCATACAGCAGTTCCTCAGCCATGCATTCATCTGCTCTATCCTCCAATTCTTGCCCTCACTAGCTCGTAGCACTGGGAGTAATCCAGATATGACTACCCTTGAGGACCTCCGTTTTAAATTTCTGCCTGACTCTTAGTAATCTCCCTTCAGAATCTCAACCTTTTTCCTTCCTATATCGTTGGTTCCGATGTGGACAATGACCCCTTGCTGGCCCCTCTCCCCCGTGAGAACATTCTGCACTCTATTTGGGCCTCTGTTCTTTGTATTTTTTAATAAATGACTTCGATAAAGACGTTTAAGGGTGAGTTAGTAAGTTTGCCAATGACAGATATGTCAGTGGTATTGTAGGTAGTCTTGAGGGCTCCAAGAAGACATTGACAATATGCAGAATTGGGCTGAGAAGTGGCAGATGGATTTGAACCTGGATTCATTTTGCAAAGTGATTCATTTTGGAAGGTTGAATTCGAATGCTGATTACACAATTAAAGACAGGATTCTTGACAGGAACAGCGGGATCTTGGGGTCCACATACATAGATCCCTCAATGTTGCCACTCAAGTTGATACGGTTGTTAAGAAGGTGTGTAGTGTTTTGTCTTGCATTAACACAAAGATTGAGTTTAAGAGCTGCAAAGCTTTGTTGCAGCGCTATAAAACCCTTATTAGGCCACACTTGGAACATTGTGTCGAGTTCTGGTCACCTCTTTATAGGAAGGATGTAGATGCTTTCTAGAGGGTGCAGACGAGATTTAGCAGCATGCATCCTGAATGGATTGTCTTCCGAAGAGTGGTTGAGTAAGCTGGAGAGAATGAAGGAAGGAGATGTCTTGATAGAGGTATAAACGGTTGTGAGAGGAACAGGGAGAATAGATAGTCAGAGACTTTTCTCCAGGGCAGAAATGGCTGTAACGAGGGATCATAATTTTAAGATGATTGTAGAAAGGTATAGGGCAGATGTCAGAGTTAGGTTCTTTAAGCAGAGAGTGGTGGATATGTGGAATGCACTGCCAGCAGTAGTAGTAGAGTAAAATACATGAGTGATATTTAAACAACTGCTCGACAAGAGCATGGACGGCAGTAAATTGAGGAGTAGGTACGTCTGGTTGGTCGTAGGTTAAGATAAATGCTCGGCACATCATCTTGGGCCGAAGGGAGGGCCTGTACTCTGCTGTACTGTTCTATGTTTTTCCGGTTTACTTGGAAATCCTAGCTTTCAGAGCGCTGCTCCTTCATCAGCTAGCTGTGGAGCAGCATCATAAGACACAGAATTCATAGCAAAAGAGAACTGTGTCATGCATGCAACTGATACGATGTGTTGAACAAACCAAGATTGCGTTGTCTTCTATCTCACAGAATGGGATGCAGGTTACAGTTCATTAATATGTAAATCCCAGAACTTCTTTCAATTACCATTCTCACGATAACTTAAGGTTATATATTTTAAAAAGTGACATCTCAGCTCAGACAGTGCATTAAAGATGTGAGTCTGTCTGTACCTCAGTTTTGAGTCAGACTGGTTCTATTTCCAAAGTCAGAAATTATAAATTGTTACATGGGTTGACTGCCTGCAGAATGTGAGTAGTTTGGACAATATAAAATGACTGCAATTATGATTATTTCAATGCAAATTCATCCCATAGACGTATGTGATTGCGTGTGTATTTGTGTCTGCAGTGGGCGCACGTGAGGGAGAGAGAATGTGTTCACGTGCAAGTGTGAGTGCGTATGCAACTCTTACAGGGTGTATTCTGTGCATGAGAGAGAGCGCGTGTGTGAGAGAGAGTGCGTGTGTATGAATATGGAAGTTCTCTGTCACTCATTTTAACAGATTACACGGTGAGGTGCGCTTTTCTGGGTGTTTGGTTTATTTAACAGAAAAGTCATGACCATGTCGTAACATATTTACCTTCCTCACTATTGACTTAACCGGTAAATTTACCTTGAGAGAATCCTGGCCCAGAACTCCCAAGTCTCTTTGTACTTGACACTTTAAATTTTCTTTCCTTTTGAAAATAGTCCATTCTTCCTCCCAATGTGTATGACCGCTCACCTTCTCACATTGTATTCCATCTGTCATTTCTTCACCCACTCGCCGAACGAGTCTAAATCCTTCTGCAGTCTCCCTGCCTCGTCAATGCTAAACGTCCCTCTCCCAACTTGGGTATCTTCGGCAAACTTAGCCAGATTACCCTCATTTCCTTCATCTAGATCTAATTCCCTGCTTGAGGTCTTTCCTGTTTTCGTTATATTCCTCACAGGCTCTGTCCAAGTTTAGCTTCCTAAACCTTATACGTGTCTTTTTTTGATGAAATTCAGAACCGCCCTGGTTTTGTAAGTGTCCCTCACTTAGTCATGCTTGTCTTTCCTCCTGCCGTTCCCAACATTAACCCACTGGGCATTCCACTCCATACTTTCCTCTATCTCAGATATCCATTGACCATTACTTTCTCTCTCTTTCCTACAACTCAGTTAATGTTGTCCCTGCCTCTTGTATCAAGACCTACAAACTTCCTCACCAGTCTGGTGTGTGGTACTTTCAGGAAATCCGTGTAATTCTTGGCAGTAGTATTGCTCTCATTGGCACTTTTCACTAACACTAAGATCAACAAGTTAGTTATGCACAATTTCCCCTTGACTTTTCCTTACCAGCCTACCTTATCCACATGACGACAAGCTTTATTTCCAATTATTGTTGCCAAGAGCTTCCCAGAGCAAAACTGACAAGACTGGAAGTGCCACGAAATGCTTTAGAACCCTTTTTGGAACAATGGTGGAATGTTGGTAGTCCTCCAGTCTCCTGATACCTCCTCAGCATCCAGGCGAGACTGTATTGTTGAGCCTCATGCCCAGAATTTCTCCCTTCACCACACAAATCCTTGGTTGCATCTCATTCAGTCCTGATACCCATTAACTCTGAGTACCAACTGCATTTGGTCAGATACATGGATAGGATAGAATACAGAACTCCTTCATTGTGGAAACAGGGCATTCAGCTCAACAATTCCACACCAACCCTCCAAATAGCATCCCACCCAGACCCATCTCCCTAACTTAACTCTATAACCCTGCATATCTCATGGCTAATGCATCGTACCGACACCAGTGAATACTATAGCTTATTTTGCATGCTCAACTCACCTAATTTGCACAACTTTGGATTGTGGGAGGAAACCGGAGCAACAAGCTGAAATCTCACACAAACACAGGGAGAACATGCGGAGTCCACACAGTTGTCCCAGGGAGGAATCAAACCTAGGTCCCTGGTGGTGAGGTGGTGTTAACCACTGAGCCACCGTGTCACCCAAGAGGAAAGATTTAGACGGATATCAACCAAACACAGCCACATGGACTAGTTCCATTCAGGATGGATGGGTTGGGTCTGAGCCTATTTCTATGTGGTTTGTTTTCTTTCTTAATAATTTGGTCTCGTTGACTCCATTCCTTCCTCGGGATGGAGAGACGGTCTGGTGTGACCTCCTCCCCAGTATGTCTGCACAGTTAGTTTGTTGACTAATGTTTAAGTTGTTTTCTCTCTCCAGTCCAGTCGAAAACCCACACAGAACGCCCAAAGCCAGCTCCCACATTAAACAGCGCGCATGTGCAGTTTCAAGCTCCAAACCGCCGCTCCTCCCCGCGAGCTCGCGCACAGTCGGTTAATGCCGCGCCTCAAGAATTCCTTCCGGTTCTGATTGGTCAACAAGTCTCTCAATCCCTTAGTTCGCCAGTTTCAACTAATCTCCCTTACCATTCCCTGATTCTCTTTCCAGCCACTCCTCCTCGCTTTCCTTCTTCTGACTGATCCTTCCTTCTGTTGGTTGCGAATCCCGTCATGTCAAATGGATTGGTTGGAGAGACAGGTAGAAGCAATGCGGAATTTACAAGAGCAAGGGGCTGTAATGGATGGCAGGTAAAGGAAGGGGGGAACGTCTCAGATTCAGTCACATAGATGGGTTAACTCGAGAAAGGTTAGGCAGCTAGTGCAGGAGTATTCTGTGGCTATCCCCATTTCAAACAAGTCTGCTGTTTTGGAAAATGTAGGGGATGATTGACACTTAGGGGTATGTAGCAGGAACAGCCAAGATTCTGATACTGTGACTGGCTGGAACGTAATGAGAGGTATGTCGGGTTCCAAGCGATCAATTATATTAGGGGTCTGTCTAGTCCAAGGTACGGACAGACGTTCCTCTGGCCAGCAGCGAAAAATCTGAATGGTGTATTGCTTCCCTGGTGCCAGGATCAAAGTGTCTCAGCGAGGGTACAGAATTTTCTCAAGGGGCAGAGGGACCAGCAGGAGGTCATTGTACACATTGGAATCAATGATACAGGAAGGGAAAAGGTTGAGATTCTGAAGGGAGATTACAAAGAGTTAGGCAGAAATTTAAAATGGAAGTCGTCGAGTGTAGTAACATTTGGATTACTCCTGGTGCTAAGAGCTAGTGAAGGCAGGAATGCTGAGGAGCTGGTATATGGGAGAATAATTCACATTTTTGGATCATTGGAATCTCTTTTGGGATAGTAGTGACCTGTACAAGAGGGACGGATTGCACTAAAATTGGAAGGGGACTAGTATACTGGCAGGGAAAGTTGCTAGAGCTGCTCGGGAGGAAGGAGAACTAATTACTGGCAGGGAGATTTGCTGGAGCTGCGCGGGAGGATTTAAACTAGTAACGTGGGTGAGTGAGACCCATGGAGATTTTGAGAAAAGCTTTTAATCTGAGACTGGTACAGTTGAGAACAAGTCAAACAGTCAGGGCAGGCTGGGACAAAGCAGAGAACAAGGTAGGACTGATAAATTAAACTGCATTTATTTCAATGCAAGAGGCCTAACAGGAAAGTTAGATGAACTCAGGGAATGGTTGCAAACATGGGACTGGGATATCATAGCCATAACAGAAATATTGCTCAGGGATAGACAGGACTGGCAGCCATTTATTTCAATGCAAGAGGCCTAACAGGAAAGTTAGATGAACTCAGGGAATGGTTGCAAACATGGGACTGGGATATCATAGCCATAACAGAAATATTGCTCAGGGATAGACAGGACTGGCAGCCTATTGTTCCATGATATAAATGCTACAGGAAGGACGGAAAGGGAGGCAAGAGAGGAGAGAGAGTAGCGTTTTTGATAAGGGATACATTACAGCTGCACTTAGGGAGGATATACCTGGAAATACATCCAGGGAAGTTATTTGGGTGGAACTGAGATTATTGGGATTGTATTATAGACATCTTAATAAGGTGGTTATGGTAGGGGATTTTAACTTTCCAAACATAGACAGGGACTGCCATAGTGTTAATGCTTAGATGGAGAGGAATTTGTTAAGGGTGTACAAGAAAAGTATGTCGATGTACCTATTAGAGAAGGTGCAAAACTTGACCTACTATTGGGAAATAAGGCAGGCAGGTGACTGAGGTGTCAATGGAGGAGCACTTTGGGGCCAGCGACCATAATTCTATCAGATTTAAAATAATGATGGAAAAGGTTAGACCAGAACTAAAATGTGAAGTTCTAAATTGGAGAAAGGCCACTTTTGACGATGTCGGGCAAGACGTTTCAAAAGCTGACTGCGGGCAGATGTTCGCAGGTAAAGGTACGGCTGGAAAATAGGAAGTCTTCAGAAATGAGATCGCAAGAGTCCAGAGAAAGTATATTCCCGTTAGGGTGAAATGAATGGCTGTTAGGTATAGGGAATGCTGGATGACTAAAGAAATTGAGGGTTTGGTTAAGAAAAAGAAGGAATCATATCTCGGGTATAGACAGGATAGATCGAGTGAATCCTGAGAGGACTATCAAGGCAGTAGGAGTACAATTAGGAGATTAATCAGGTGGGCAAAAAGGAGACATGAGATAGCTTTGGCAAATAGAGTTAAGGAGAATCCAAAGGCTTTTTACAAATATATTAAGGACAAAAAGGTAAAAGGAGAGAATAGAGCCACTCAAAGATCAGCAAGGCGGCCTTTGTATCTACCCAACTCCTGGAGCCGCATGGGTTGGGGTAGATACTAAACAAGTATTTTGCATCAGTATTTACTGTTGAAAAGGACATGGAAGATATAGAATGTCGGGAAATAGATGCTGACATATTTAAAAATGTCCATATTACAGAGGAGGAAGTGCTAGCTGTCTTGAAATGCATAACAGTCGATAAATCCCCAGGACCTGATCATGTGTATCCTAGCACTCTAGGGAATCTAGCGAGGTGATTGCGGGGCCTCTTGCTGAGATATTTGTATCATTGATAGTCACAGGTATGGTTCTGGAAGACTGGAGGTGGGTAACGTGGTGCCACTGTTTAAGAAGGCTGGTAAGGACAAGCCAGGGAATTATAGATCAGTGAGCCTGATGTCAGTGGTGGGAAAGTTGTTGGAGGGAATACTGAGGGACAGGATGCACATGTATTTGGAAAGGCAAAGACTGATTAGGTATGGTCAACATGGCTTTGTGCATGGAAAACCATGTCTCACAAACTTGATTGAGTTTTTTGAAGAAGTAACAAAGAGGATTGATGAGGGCAGAGCGATAGATGTGATCTATACAGACTTCAGGAGCGCATTTGGCAAGTTTCCTCATGGGAGACTGGTGAGCAAGGTTGGACATCATTGAATACAGGGACAACTCGCCATTTGAAAACAGAACTGGCTCAAAGGTAGAAGACAGAGGGTGGTGGTGGAGGGTTGTTTTTCAAACTGGTGGCCTGTGACCAGTGGAGTGCCACAAGGATCCGTGGTGGGACCAGTACTTTTCATCATTTATATAAATAATTTAGAAGTGAGCATAAGAGGTATAGTTTGTAAGTTTGCTGATGACAACAAAATTGGAGGAGTAGTGGACATCGAAGAAGGTTACCTCAATGTATAACGGGATCTTGATCAGATAGGCCAATGGGCTGAGAAGTGAAAGATGGATTTTAATTTAGATAAATGTGAGGTGCTGCATTTTGGGAAAACAAATCATAGTAGGACCTGTACACTTAATGGTAAGGTTCTAAATGTGCTGCTGAACAAAGAGAACTTAGAGTCCAGATTCATAGCTCGTTGAAAGTGGAGTCGCAAGTCAATAGGATAGTGAAGGCCTTTGGTATGCTTTCCTTTATTGTCAGAGTACTGACAAAGGAGTTGAGACGTCAAGTTGCAGGACATTGGTTAGGCCACTGTTCGAAAATTGCATGCAATTCTGGTCTCCTTCCTGTCGAAAGGGTTCAGAAAAGATGTACAAGGATATTGCCAGTGTTGGAGGATTTGAGCTATAGGGAGAGGTTGAAAGGCTAGGGCTGTTATATCTGGAACGTGAGAGGCTGAGGGTTGACCATTACCATTTCTCCAATTAATGGTAATGCCCTTGGGTATTGTTGTAGAACACAGAGACCTCGGGGTTCCGATACATATTTCTTTGAAATTTGTATCACAGGTGGACAGGATGGTTAAGAAAGCATCTGGCGTGCATTCTTTCATTGCTCAGACCTTTGAGTATCGGACTTGGGGGATGTCATGTTGAGTTTGTACAGGATGTTGGTGAGGCCTCTTCTGGATTAATGTGTCCAGTTCTGGCCACCCTGCTCGAGGTAGGATATTAATAAACTGCAGATGGTTCAGAAAATGTTGCTGCGAATGGAGGAGTTGAGATATGAAAATAGACTGGAAAGGCTACAATTTTTCTCACTGGAGCATTAAGGATCTAAGGGTGAACGTATTGAGTTTTTTACAACCATGAGGGGCATATTAAAGGTGAATGACAAGGATCTTTTCCCTTTGTTGGGGGAGTTCAAATCTTGTGGTTACAGGTTTAAGGTGAGAAGAGAAATATTTAAAAAGGGGATGATGGGCAACTTTATTAACACAGCGAATGGTTTGTGTATGGAATGAACTGCCAGGAAAAGTGGTGGATGCAGTTACAGTTACAACGTTAGAAACAGCAATGTCGGTTTGTACAATATGTCATCAGTGATCTGACACTATGATCTATTGCTATAAATTCTGATTCCTATGATCCTGCCGTAATAGCTCGCTGATGAAGGAACAGTGCTGCAAAAGTTTGTAACTCCAAATAAACCTGTTGGATTATAACCTGGTGTCATGTGAGTTTTAACATTTAAAAACCATTTGGATACGTTCATGAATAGGACCGGTTCGGAGGGATATTGATCATGCATAGGAGGGTAGAGCTGCAAATGTGTTGCTGGAAAAGCACGGCAGGTCAGGCAGCATACAAGGAACAGGAGAATCGACGTTTCGGGCATGAGCCCTTCTTCAGGAATCATGCCCCAAACGTCGATTCTCCTGTTCCTTGGATGCTGCCTGACCTGCTGTGATTTTCCAGCAACACATTTTCAGCTCTGATCTCCTGTGCATGATCAATATCCCTCCGAACCGGTCCTATTCATGAACGTATCCAAATGGTTTTTAAATGTTAAAACTCACATGACACCAGGTTATAATCCAACAGGTTTATTTGGAGTTACAAACTTTTGCAGCACTGTTCCTTCATCAGCGAGCTATTACGGCAGGATCATAGGAATCAGAATTTATAGCAATAGATCATAGTGTCAGATCACTGATGACATATTGTACAAACCGACATTGCTGTTTCTAACGTTGTAACTGTAACTGCATCCACCACTTTTCCTGGCATCTGCAGTCCTCACTTTCCCCACAGGAGGGTAGGACGAGTTTAGTTGGGGATTATGGTTGGCATAGATTGGTATGAGTGAAGGTTTTGTTTCCAGACTGTATGATTTTATGACACTATCACATAGCATAGGCAGTCGAAAGAGAGGTTAGTCTCTGAACATGCTCATTTTACCCTCCATCCCAGGGGCTGGGACATGGTGCAGGGAAAGCATATTGTGGATGGATAGAAACACAGAGGGACTTTTACATAAAGTGGGTGTGTAATGGCGGAACTACATGGGGACAGTTCAAGGGAGATGAAGCTACACTTGTTACGCTACAGGGTAACTGAAACTTTCTTACCGACGTTTTATTTGAACACATAGAACACTATTCTCAAAGCATTTAAAACTACTGGTGTTTATTCGGACCCCAAACCTCATCAAATCTGTTCAATTCTCAGACTGGATCTATCTAAACGGGTTCAAACCACAAATTGAAGACCCAAATTGTTTAAATCCTGATGATGACCCCCTATCTGTTTTGACATTAAGTAAACCCCTCTGTTAATTTAAACCCGACACACAGAGAAAGTTCACCTCATGCCGTAATGTATTACATTTTAAGCGTCAAAGAATTATTCCAGATCTCACTATTTAAAATAAAAATGACCAATTCATTTCTTTACGTCCAAACAAGAACATTAGACAGCGACTGCTCACAACTCTTTTTTCTTAAATCTATCTTTTACCTCCCAACTCTACAGGTTCTTCTCTGTATTCTGTTTTCTTTTCTTCTTTGGGATTCTGCTTTACAGGTCTTTCATAGATAAAGGGAACTTTCAGGTCAGCGAGCAGTCTGTATTGTCCTGTTTTTTGTTGGTTTTCTTTGCTGCTCAGTATAACTGTTCGAAATGTCTGATATTTATACCCTCGAAACATCGGATGTTTCATTGGTTTAGTGCTGTCAAAACACTATTTTTTTCACATTTGAGTAGAATTTGGGAACTTGGGGCATAGATTAAACTGGTCGTCTACCATGGCAACACATCTGCAGCTATCTGGTTCAATCCACTGTTACAACTTAAAATCATTCCAAACACGTCGTGCCAGCCAGCAATTTCAGCTCCCTTAAAGGTTCGGTAAACATTTACAACTTGATAACAAACCTTAACTATTAAATATCAGGAAATACAATCTATTAATGACCATGACACCATTGACAATTGTTGGAAAAACCCATCTGTTTCCCAATATTAGGTTCAATAACTTTCGGGCCTGAACCCTGTCCTGTCGTGACCTGCAACCCCACACCAGACATTGCCTCACAGTCGGCTATTACATGATACCCACTGTTAGTTGCTAACAGTCTCCAATTGCAGCTATTCACCCTCCGAGACAGACTTCTGCACTCTTTTTGTCTGTCCAACTGTTCTTCTCTCTCTTTGGGCTCTATCCCTACCCATTGTTTACTCCTTACACCCTCCTCCCGCCTTATTTTCTAGAATTAGCATTAGATTGTCCTTTATTGTCACATGTACGAAAGTACAAATGTACAGGACTGCAGTGAAAAGTTTTACAATGTCATCTGTTATGGCGCCATCTTAAGTACTAGTATATTGTTACAATTCTTAGATACTATTACAAAGTCTAAAGATTGTATGGTCACTTTAAGATAGAAAGTGTTTCCTGAATTTAAGGTGCAGGAGCAGCTGCCAGTATATTGAACACCTAAGAGAAGGGCTCTGCTAACATAGATACATATGATAATTGGCTGGTGAATGGATCCCTGCGTTTTGGTGGTTGTTTTGACAACAATTCGAGTTTAACCAATGAAATTAAATTATGCCCAGGACACCAAAACCGAATTGAGTTTGAATTTATTGCATTGCCAACATCAGACCAATGACTGGGTATGATGTTAATGGTATAAAAAGGGAGGACATTTTGAAAATCATTTGGAAGATATGCCATCCGAAGAAATAAACATTTGGATCTCATGAAAATAACTGAAGGCACTATCTATCAAAGGGAGCATTTCCAGTAAAAGCAGTAAGGAGTAAGAAGTCAATCCAGAGAGAAGACAGCAGAATGGGAAGGTCAGAGGGAAGGGACACATTCAGAAGGCCAGAAGAAGACAGCAGAAGAGACTGTATGGACTGTGAGAAATTATGTTGATTTGATGCTTGAGAATTGTCTTATTAGAGCAGCATTCTTAGAGAGTTGGGCAGGTAGTGGTTAAATAAGAAAGCGGAACGAGGATTTGTTAATCATTTTTGATTCGTCTTTTTGTTAGAGTTAGAAAAATACATTGTTATTTTTTTCCTTAAACGGTGGAAATCTCTTCCCTCACACATTTTTAACAGATTTCATGGCGTGTTGAGGTGAGTTTTCCTGAGTGTTTCAGCTTAAAATATCAGAGGGGTTTCGAAATCCACGTCAGAGCACATTGGGGGCTCTTCTGGGATTTGGACAGGCTTAGATGGATCTGGATGGATCAGGTTTGGAATTTGGACAGGTTGGTGTATGAGAGGTTCGAGTAGATCAAAATGCACTTGAGGATTAATTTTCGACACCTTTAAATAAAACGTAGGTGAGAAAAATCTGTTTAATTTCCACTACTCTTATTTGGTTAAATTAACAGTGAGAGAAATGACACTTTCAGTTTGTAAATGCGGATGGGAGAAGTGACTTTGGAAGTTTGATAGAAGGTGGGTGAGGAAAAGCTGTTGCAATTGTCAGACAAACTGAGAGCCGAATTCAAAGTTTGCGTGAGGATTTGTAGCTCAGGTGCTCGTTGCTGTGGGTCTGTTCGCTGAGCTGGAAATTTGTGTTGCAGACGTTTCGTCTCCTGTCTAGGTGACATCATCAGTGCTTGGGAGCATCCTGTGAAGCGCTTCTGTTATCTTTCCTCCGGTATTTGTAGTGGTTGGAATCTGCCGCTTCCAGTTGTCAGGTCCAGCTGTCTATTGCAGTGGTCGTTATATTGGGTCCAGGTCGATGTGCTTATTAATTGAATCTGTGGATGAGTGCCATGCCTCTAGGAATTCC
The DNA here is from genome assembly GCF_004010195.1 of Chiloscyllium plagiosum. Classification (NCBI taxonomy): domain Eukaryota; kingdom Metazoa; phylum Chordata; class Chondrichthyes; order Orectolobiformes; family Hemiscylliidae; genus Chiloscyllium; species Chiloscyllium plagiosum. The sequence goes on along the minus strand of NC_057725.1, from coordinate 72,926,129 downwards.
CTGGCGATTCTCTGTTTGGCTTGTCCTATAATAGTAGTGTTGTCTCAGTCAGCCGAATTGCCTGTGTCTCTGAAAAAACATGAGGTTGATATTGAAATAACACGACATTTGAATGTGCTGAAAACACTTTTAGAATCTTTGGACATGGCTAAATTTTAGTTGTACGTGAGGCAGCGTGATTTCGAGGGGGAAGAAAGGGAGAGAAGATACTTAGCAGAGGAAGACAGAGAGAAAAGAGAGAGAGATTCATAAGTTGTGAAGTAGTCACGAAAGTCAACTTAACAGAATGGAGATGAAGGGATAAGGTAGGGATGTGTGCAAAAATATTAAAACATTGCCACATTTTGATGAGAAAGATGTCAAAGCATTTTTTAAAATTCCAGTTGAATTATTAGCTGGGCAGATAGAGTGGCCAGACGACTTCTAGGTAATGCTAGATCAGTCTCAGCTGGTAGGCAGAGCTGGTGAGGTGCTTGTAGCACTATAAGATGAGGGGGTCAAGAGATTATGCAAACATCAAACAGGCTATTTTGTGCGGCTACGAATTGGTACCAGAAGCATACAGGCAGTAGTTCTGAAACACAAAGAAGGAACAAGTTCAGAGTTTTGCGAGTTTGAAAGAATTTACTGATGTTAGGGGTAGGTTCTTCACTCAGCGAGTCGTTAGTTCATGGAATGCCCTGCCAGTAACAGTGGTGGACTCTCCCTCTTTATGGGCATTTAAGAGGGCATTGGATAGGTATATGGAGGATAGTGGGTTAGTGTAGTTTAGGTGGGCTTGGATCGGCGCAACATCGAGGGCCCAAGGGCCTGTACTGCGCTGTATTCTTCTATGTTCTATGTTCTATGTTCTAATTAAACATAACAATTTTGACAGATAGGTGAAGGCCTTCAAAATACACAAGACACATGAGGCTGCGAAAGAGATTACTCAGCTGGAGGAATTTGAAAAATCCAGAGATGATAATAACTGATGTGGATGAACAGAAATTTGAAGAAGTGAGAAGTGCCGCTGAGATAGCAGATGAATATGCATTAGTACATAAATTGACATTCATTTCATAGCTTCCTGTGAGGGATAGCAATTGGGAGAAGGGGCGATCCTTCACTACAAATCAAAGATTACAGCACACTGGTATTAGTTTACCACAGGTGAAAAAAGATGCCCAAGAGGTTGAAAAGAATGTGAAATGCCTCCGGTGTCTCCACTGTAATGTAGTGGGACGCATGAACTCACAGTGTTGGTGGTTTAAGACAGGCACTGGGAAAGATGTTTTCACTGCCACAAGGTGGGACACGTAAAGTCACAGTGCTGGTCATTGAAGAAAGACAGTCGGGGAAAAGATGTGGTAAAAGAGGCTAAGCCACTGGGATTAGTGGGAATAGTAAAGGAAACCCAAGAAAAGTCGAAGACCTGCAGGAGAGTGCACATCCTAGGCAGGAGCTGGATATTTAGAAGTGCCTGATCTTTAAAAAGACTTCATCTCCATGGGTAAAGTTTACTCTGGAAGAACAGGGGGAAACAGGAAAAAAAGTTACAATTTTAAGAGATACGTAAGAGTATATATATAAATATATAAAAATATATAATAGTAAGAGATGAATGTATTTGCACTCATTCTGACATGATGGTGGGTACACTTTCTTCAGGAAAAATCTAACACAGAACATCGTCTCCATGAGATTTGATTCACCACAACAAACAAACTATTCAGACGTCCCACCAAATTCCCCTGTGGGGTAAATGAGATCCTCATGACACTCTGACACACCCTGGGCCATAAGCAGTACATGACAGCAGTCAGTGCCTCTGCCCTAAATCTAGACACAATGGAGGAGACAAAAGACTCGAACTATCGCTATCCCGCTGAAAGAAGTGTTTCTCAGGCAGTGTCTCACAGCCGACCTGATGATGACCAAGATACCTGAGTCACAGATTACCAATCGCACCTGGTGCACCTTAAACCCCTCCCCAGTCAGCAGCTAAGTGGAGACCCTCGGCCCCTCCACCAGGAAACCCCAGGACTGGCTCAGTGAAAATAAGCAGGAGATCCAGGATAACCGAGACCGCAAACGTGAGGTACCCCTGAAACGGCAGATTCACCATAACTCCAGCTGAAGGAAACAATCGGAGATTAAACTGAACGCCGAGGTGTAACAAAGAAGCCGTGAACAAATAGATGGTGGGTGGAGAGAGAACGCAGGAGAGTCAGTGACTCACAGACAGTCACAATGTGTGTGGCTTCTTCAGCACTATCATATCCATCTGTAGCCCGAGTACCCAGGGAGTGACCCCACTGAGAGCCAAACACAGAGAGTCCCTTATCAAAGACTGAGAAGCAGTGAGCACTCGCTGTAGAAAACACTTTGAGGGCCTCCTCCACCAATTCACAGCCTTCAGCACAAGTGTTCCTCGCAGTATCCCACAATCCCACCATCTCAACAAACCACCAACCCACCCTGAGGGCAAAAACACCTCCAACAACAGAGCAACAGCAAGGATACTGGCACAGATGGAATCCCCGGAGAAGGACTAAAATATGGTGGAAAGTCATTCTTGACATGAATCCACCTCAGCATCCTTTATTGTGACCAACTTCAAGAGAGAAAACAGGTCCGACCATAGAGTGAGATATCTCAATGTCCGTCATGGGAAAGGTCATCATAAGAATCATTGTCAGTCCTTCCTCTCATTGGCTGAAGAGCTCCTCCCGAGTCTCAGTGCAACTTCCGCCCATCAAGAGGTTGAATGACCAGGACTGTCAGTGTGTGACAAATCCAAACAGCGTTCAGGGAACAGCAGAAACCTCTGTATATGACCTTCTTCGATCTTTGAGACTTTGACTCTGGGGACCATGAGGGATTATGGGATACCTTCCTCAAATGTGGATGCCCACAGAATACTGTTACCATTCTCCATCTGCTTCACAATGACTTCCAAGCTGTTGTCTTCACCAACACATTCATCACATGCATGAGCAGGATGTAACAGACACAAATAAGGAATTCTTAAACCAACATATTAGATCAAAGCCCTGCAGTCCTATCATATCCAGTCGTGAATGATGGTGAATATTTAAATAACTCATTGAAGGAGGAGGCTCCACCTATTTCCACAATAATCAACAATGGGAGAACCTAGTAAATCAATGCAAATATAAGGCTAAATTCTTTCACTAAACTGTTCAGACAAAATTGCTGATGGTTGATCCATCTTGGCCTCCTCTTCTGGGTAAAAGCTGGGACCTTGAAAACATCCCAGCAGTGGGACAGATGATATGTGCTCCAGAACATGCTGTACATGCTCCGAGCAAGCACTTTCTACCGAGCTACAGCACTGGTATCTAAATGAGAGAGTGGAAATATGCCCCGTTATGTGCTGTGCATAAATAACAGGACAAAGAGAATCCGGCGAATTCCCACCCCCATCAATATGGCATCGATCACGAAAATGTGAATAAAAGCTTCATCAACAGTGCTATGTAGCCCCCCCCTCCATACCAACAACCTGCTCAGTGACACCACTCAGTTCCTGACCTCACTCCAGCCTCTGTTCAAATATGGACAGAAAGTGATGAATTCCAGAGGTGGTGTGGGTCTGACTGTACTTTACATAACGGCTCTATTTGGCCTGATGTGGGTTCAAGGAGCCTGAGCAAAATGGGAGGCAATAAGAAAGTTGTGTATCTTTGAGGTCAGTCGTCACAGCTGCAGGGCATCTCTGCAGTAGTGTCTTAGGACAGACCACCTTCAAAATTTTCATCAATGGACTTCACTCTGTCATAGGGTCAGACAAAGGGATATTAGCTAATGATTACACTGTGTTCAGCAGAATTTGCGACTACTGAGTAAAACAATTAATTGATGGCCACCACAACCATCATATTTCCACCACTGACTCTCAGTAGCAGCAATTTGTCCTAACTACCAAATGCATTGCAAAAATTCACCAAAGTTCCTCAAACAAAACTTTCCAAACCCACAATCATCTCGAAGTACACGAGCTGCAGATACATGGGATCACCTTGCACGACAAATTCCCTTCCATGTCAATCATCATCTTGATGTGAAAATATATCACCATTCTGTAAGTATCTCAGGTTCACAGTCCTTCATTAGAGACAAAAAAAGTCCACATCTTCATCTCCTGAAAGCCCAGGCCTGAAGAAGATTTGCACCTGAAGTGTTGACATCTCCACTTTCTCATACTGTCTGGATTGCTGTGTTCTTCTACCCTCCTGCCTGTCTATTTTACAGCCCTTCATAACACTATTGCAAGTCTATGTACAGCAAACAGACAACTACAGTTCAAGAAAACAGCTCACCAACACATTCTCAACAGCCACTAGAGATGAGCTACAAATTCTGGTCCAACCAATGAATGGATTAGAATTCATTAAAAATGTTGTCCAGTCTTGACTCATGATGGGCACTGGGTTTGAGGTTTTGTGAGTGTAAGCTGGGTGGGTGTAGGCAATACCTTGCTTGATGTGAAGAGCTGAAGCGATATGCTGTTTGGCACAATAAGTCAGTATTTCAGAAGCAAGGCATACGTACACAGAATCACACAGACACTAAGAGTCATATCCCAGATTACTCACATGTGAGATAGTTAGAATCCATTTAATGTGTCCTTTTATCTGGAGTACTTGGAAACGTGGTTAAATTATTGTCATGACAACAATTATGTGTGGGATATTTGTATTCATTGGAACCATTATTGGATATTTTCAACGTGCGTGGGCGAAACAATAATTTGATCCTGGGTGTGATATCCAGACTCATCATTTGGGCGCTAAGTTTTCATTATATTTCAGTCTTAAAATTGAAATAAACAAATGGGTGGATTTGTTCATTGGACAATCAAGTGACTATGACCAAAGGATTTAGATCTTCATTAATGACACTTTGTGGTTAATAATCAATACAATATTTAAAATTACCTCACAAAATTTGAAGTTTGAGTCACACACAACAATGGCAGTTGGGATCATGCTGGCCATCAATGTAGATGCACAATTCTGTTTGGATACTGGGATTGCGGAGCTGACATGCACTGGATATTGTTGATGAGGGATTCAATGCAAGATGCCTTCTAATACATCACTTTTCTAACACCTTCAATAAGGATCTTCTCCACAGTGTAGAATTATGAACCTTATGTTGCACACGAAATGTCATTGACATGGACGAACTTACGAGGCATGGTCATCGGCAGCTTATTTGTATAAATGTTAAAAAATTGCACTGAGCCTTGTGCGAGTCCATTGGCCAATCTGCTCCAATCCTTTCCCCCTTGTTCTAGAATGTGTCTAAATTGTCTATAGTGAGGAATTGTTTGAATAACTGACCAGATCCAGTTTGGGAGTTGTCTGGAGATATTTACGAGCCAGACACTCTTTACTGGAGGTGCCAGTGCTGTCCAGCAAGACTATATTTAAGTTCTGTCCTTTTCAAACGTATTTTGGATGTATATGGCATTGCAATGATCACGTGTTTACTCATCTGAACATGAATCAGCTATTTACTGTGGTTATTGAACTGAGCAATAATCAGCCGGTTACTACAGTTACTAAATTTAGCAATAATTAGGTGTGCATTCTGAATATTGTAGTGAATAATCTTCAACTAAAAAACATTTATTTTAGTTTGATTTTAAGAATCAAATAAATAAAGAGGGATTAACTCTTTATTGTATAAAACTTAAACTTGACCTGCAGTATATATATCACTGACTAATCCAGCAATAATCGAACATAGTCTCGTTCACGGAATTCCACTTTCCAGACAATGTCCCAGACAACACTCTGATCATCTCAGGGCAGGTCCCTGGTTTAACACAACATTGCATATGGAAAAGACAGAGAATGGACTCTGTGTGGGAGGCTTCGGTGTCCATCACCAAGACTAGCTCAGCAGCACCACCTACTGACTGAGCTGGGACATTCCAAAAGTCATTTTCACCAATCAGCCTGTCTCACATTTTTTACACGCTGCAGCATGTGGTGTGGCACTATTTCTGTGTGAAATGGGGCAGACTTCGAATAAATCTACCACCTAATGAAATTCAGTGTACAGCATCAAAGTTTTACCTTGGAATGTAGGAGAATGAGGGGTGACCTTATTTGAGGTGTATAAATGATGAGGGGCAGAGATAAAATGAATGCTTGTAGCCTTTGCCCCAGGTATGGAGAATTGAACACGAGAGGGCATGGGTTTAAGGTGAGAGGGGAAATAATTTGGAAGGACCTGAGCGGCAAATTCATCACACAGAGAGTGAATAGAATGAGTTGCCAGAGAAAGTGGTTGAGGGAGAGACAATAGCAGCAGTTAAAATTCGTTTGAATAGGTACATGAGTTTAAAATGATATGGGTCAATTGCGGGCAATTGGAACTAGCACATGGTAAGCATTGATCAGTTTTGGCCGAAGGGCCTGTTTCCATGCTGTATTAGTGTGCGACTCTATGACCAGAAAAGAACCCAAGCTGAAAGGATGTTCATGGATTGTTGACTTGTCCTTTTAATACATGAGTATGTCATTTTATGAAAAATATATCATATTCAAATTGTTCCTTATTTTCCATATTGATAGGACTCCACTGTGGAACTAGGAAAGTAATACCTGGAAAGCAAAAGAACAGAGGTTGCTTGAAATCAGAAACCAAAACAGAAACTGAGGTGGTTATGATCGAGAGCGTCAGGTTCCTGGGAGTGACGATAACCAACAATCTGTCCTGGATTACCCACGGAGATGCCATGGTCAATGGGGCACAATAATGCCCCTTCTTCCACAGGATGCTTGTGAAATTCGGCATGTCCATAGGAGCCTCACCAACCTTTTTAGATTCACCAAAGAAAGCATTCCATCTGGGAGCATCACTGGTTAGTCCGGAAACGTCTCCACCCAGGACTGTAAGAAAGTTGTGAACAAGGCCCTGACCATCACACAAGCCTTTCCATTGACTGCATCTGAACTTCTCAAAGGCAGCCAATATCATCAAATATCATTACTATCCCGGATATAATCGTTTTCAAGCTCTTACACCAGGCAGAAGATGCAAAATCTTCATCACACACACCAACAGGTTCAGGACCTGCATCTCTTCTGTTATTATTAGACTGCTGAATGGCCCTCTCGAATTTTAAAACTATTGCTGATCTTGCTTTGTACCCTCCTATGCTAACGTAATTTTGTCTGCCTCCCTATAGGAACAAACCCTGTAGTTCTGATTTGGGATGGGCGGTGTTGGTCTTGAAAGCAGAGAGTGGTAGGTGTCAGTATCTTTTGTTGTGGGTGTTGAACTCAGCAACTTAAACAGTGTTTTGGATAGCAATGATTCTTTCAGTTACCACAGGTTCTCTAGAGGTGGGAGAAGTGACCTTAGGGGTTTTACAGAAAATGTTGAAGACCAAGCTGCTGGAATTAGCAGAGAGGGTGGGTTGGAGCTGTCTCCTTCCATGAGGAAAGGAGAGTAAATTACAGCATTGCTCCGCATTTGCATTTGCTGGAAATGCCATTAGAATCTTTAGAGATGGCTAAAATGAAGCAGCTTAAGTTAGAGGCAAGAGACAAGGCAAGGGCAACAGAAATGTAATAGTTTGAATTCTGATTGAAAGCCGTGGAAGAGAGGAAGAGTGAACTGCTTTAGCAGAATAAAAAGAAAAAGACATCGAAAAAGAGGGACTGAGGGAGAAAGAGAGAGAGAAGAGAAAGGAAGAGGAAGGGAAGAGAGAAAAAAAGGAGAGACAGGAAAGCAAGAAAGAGAGGGAGTTCAAATTTCAGAAATTGTCACTGAGACAGGCAAGTCAGCTTAAAAGGATGGAGATGAAGGCTAAAGGGATGCTTAGTTACAGTGTTAGGGATAACAGAGAAAGCCGAGGAAAGAGAGAGAGAGGTTAGGGTGTAGAAATCGGCATGAAGGGGACATTTGACAGAGTGGGAGCAGTAGTTTCTGTTTGGTTGGCACATGGTAAATAAAGTGAAGCTGTTTCCATTAGCTGACCATAAAAGGATTAGAGGAGAGTTCCATCAGTTTGGGGATGTTCCACAGGGAGATGATGAGGAAGAAATTTTATGCATAGAATGTTAAAGACCTTGGACTCAATGCTGATCCACAAACACCACTAATGCTGAGATCCTGATAATTGATGGAGGTCTTGTGCAAAAAAAAACACACATCGGACTGATCAATGGTGGAATCTGAATTGAATCAATACTAGCATTGATCTGACAGAATTAATGTGGAATGTCTCTCAATGGACTTAGACCAGACAATTCCAAGACAGAGAACACATCACCTTCCCACAGATTACTGGTTACTTCTGGAGAAATCTTCACCTGAGTCTGGAAAACTTTCCATAGACTGATGTGAGACGTTGCCGATGTATAAAGATCCAACTCTCAGAAGGACTTTGCTAGAAATATGCAACAGATCTGGCAGCTGGAAATGTACACAGTGAATATTTTAACTCAACGAAATTTCATCAACATCTTTTTGAAGTAGGAATATTCGGCGGTAAATAGAAAAAGTAATTGATCGGAAGCAATTGTATGAGAGTGCAATATATGTATATATATATATATGACAAATATGTGAGTGTGTATATACACACACACACACATTTGTCTATTGGAAACAATACAACCTTACAATTTGTGGATAACAATCAAAGGAAAGTTTTAACTCCAAGCAAAAGTTTGAGACAAGTCCTGTGCTATATCCTTGCTTGCAGTTTCCTGATCTGCTCTCGACACTGTGAGCATAGTGATGCAGTCCAGGGGAAATAAAATCTCTTCAGAACTTTCCCTGGTCTCCATTACAATGACGGATCTTCTGATCAATATAACAACCATGGCACTGTCTAATTTCTAGTCTATATTTTCGATGAGGTTGCTGCACACCATTCCTGCAAATACATTCACGTCTCTCTTCATTTATTTAGCAACTTGCAGTTCCAGCTGATGGTCACTTGCTCCATATCCCTCCATTCCTTGCACATCCATCTGCTCATGGGGCTAAAAGCTCCTGAAACACCACTATCATATCTGCCTCCATTACCACCCCTGACAATTACGTTCCAGACACCTACCATTCTCTTTAGAAAAAAAACTTTGACCCCAAATCTCCTTTGAAAGTTCCCACTTTCATCTTAAATGCATGCTCCATAGTTTTAGACATTTTAGTTCTGGGAGAGAGATTCTGACTGTCAACTCTGTTGATGTATCTCATAATTCAATGGATTCTCCCCTCAGCCTCCGCTGCTCCAAGGAAAACAACCTATGCTTTTTTCAGAATCTCCTCATAGCTCATACCCTCGAATACAAGCAGCGTCCTGGTAAACCATTTCTGCATCCTCCACGTCCTCTCTATAATGTGGCGATCAGAATTAAATGCAACATCTAATAAGCCTATCTAAAGTCTTATAAAGCTGCAACATGACACCCCCACTCCCTTTTTTCTTTGCACTTTGTGTCGAGTCCATGACCTTCTGTACTTTACCACACAGCTCCATCCTTCACAAACTTTACCTCACGACATTATCCATCCCATAGACCCAGCCCTACGGCGTCGCCATTCCAACCAACACGCGACACTGTCCCCACATCAAAACCGGGACAGTGAAAGTGACTCGCACTTCCACAGTAACCCACGTACTTGTCTCCTCCCATCTTTAATATGTTGACTTTCCCAGCTCTTCCTCAATTCCTGTCCACTCTGCTCCAAGCAGGCTGTCCCCAGAGTCCAGAAATGACTTCCCCAACTTCACTGCTACTGCAGGTACCCCAGATCCCGTCCTTGAGAATTTCATCGAACTGGTCCTCAATGACAGGATCGGAGAGGGTCACCGTGGATTCGTCAACGGGAATTCAGGATCGAAAAATCTACCAGATCATTTGGAGATTAATGAGTAGTTTCTGTGCCAACTATCTGGACTGTGGTGATACAGATTCCCTGATCCTGATTGTCTGCAACAATGTCAAAGTCCCTGACGCACTGTCACAGAATCCCCTGACTGAATCCTGACTCCCTTGCCCTGACTGAGAACTCGTTTCCTGAGGCTTTGAGACGTGACCATTTGGTTGAAGTACATGCGGTGTGTTTGCTGCTTTAGCTGCTGTTCCAAGTGCCTGACAGTCCAGCTCCTTGACTGATCACCGTTAACAACAACGAGAAGCTGCCTGGCTTATGTTTGCGATAAACAGGGAGAAAGTGAGGATTGCAGATGTTGGAGATCATAGCTTAAAAATGTGTTGCTGGAAAGGCGCAGCAGGTCAACAAACAGGCAAGATAGGAGCACTGTGAAACATTAAGTTCTGGTTGAGGCATCAACGTGAAAAAAGTCAAGGAAATGCAGATATGTTGTGCCATCCCCTGAGCAGGACGTATCTCAGACGGTGGAAGATTTGTCATAATCTACTATTTTACAGCAATAATGTATTTTGTGGACAGTTAATTCCGCATTTTGATGCAATGCTTTTATGTAACTCTGGATCAATTTGTCAGCTCCACATATATCTGTTGGACTGGTTAATGTGTGAAACAGCTCTCGGAGTAATATGCCTCTGACTTGGTCAGTCGTGATGCGACACACAATTGTGTCCGACATCAGGGAGAATGCAATCTGATTCAACTCACAGGCCTTTGAACTGATAAAAATAAATCCGTCACAAACACACCTATTGATTCCAGTTACTCTTGCACTCTGATGAAAAACATTCTTAAAGATTTACAAGGAAGTTGCCAGGGTTTGAAGGTTTCAGCTACAGAGAGAGGCTGAATAGTCTGGGGCTGTTTTCCCTGGAGGGTCGGAGGCTGAGGGGTGACCTTATTGAGGTTGATAAAATCATGAGGGACATGGATAAATAGACAAATTCTTTTCCCTGGCGTGGGAGAGCGCAGAACTAGAGGAACAATTCCTGTCTCTCCACAAGCCAAATACTTGAAATGGGTCCTAATTCTGATCGAGTAATAGCACTGTCAGGAAATCTTGGGTCACTCTTCTGAAGGGAAATCCTTAGACTAATCCATCCGCCTTGTATTAGGTGAACTCTGATCCACAAACCATTAAACTCTGACCACCCCACCAATTGAAATGAACAGAACCATGGTGGACCCGAAGTTCGATCGAGTCAATCAGCCACAAATATTTGGCTTCAACTCCAAATATTCCAATTGCAATTTGCTACCTTTGAATTGCAAATCAAGGTTCATTGAGTCATGACGTTATACAGCACGGAAACAGACACATTACTTAAGCTACTGGTATCAACCAGATAACCACCTTGTCAGCATTTGTCCAGTATCCTTCTGAATCCTTCCTGTTAATATACCCATTCAGATGCCTTGAAAATGTTGGAATTATTCCCGCCTCCACCACATCCTCTGCATGAAAAAAATTGTCCTCCAGTCACTGTTAAATCTATTCTCTCTCAAATTAAATCTGTGATCTCTTCTTTTGGATTCCCCTACCTTGGGAAAAGGCCTCAATTATTCACCCTATCCATGCCCCTCATCGTTTTATAAACATCTATAAGGTGACCACTCAGCTTCTAACATCCCCTGTGGAACATTGTCACGCACCTTGTTGAAGTGCATGTCGACAATATCTGCTGCTCTGCCTTCATCAGTCTTATTTGTTACCACTTCAAAAACCTCAATCAAGTTAATGACAATCGATTTCCCACAAAAAAAAAGCCATGTTAACTATCCATAATCAGTCCTTGCCTTTCCAGGTGCACGTAAA
>NC_057725.1:72900309-72913883 GCF_004010195.1 Chiloscyllium plagiosum | reverse complement strand
TAGACAAGGTGAATGACAAGGATCTTTTCCCTTTGTTGGGGGAGTTCAAATCTTGTGGTTACAGGTTAAAGGTGAGAAGAGAAAGATTTAAAAAGGGTATGATGGGCAACTTTATTAACACAGCAAATGGTTTGTGTATGGAATGAACTGCCAGGAAAAGTGTTGGATGCAGTTACAGTTACAACGTTAGAAACAGCAATGTCGGTTTGTACAATACGTCATCAGTGATCTGACACCATGATCTATTGCTATAAAGTCTGTTTCCGACGATCCTGCCGTAATAGCTAGCTGATGAAGGAACAGTGATGCAAAAGTTTGTAACACCAAATAAACCTGTTGGATTATAACCTGGTGTCATGTGAGTTTTAACATTTAAAAACCATTTGGATACGTTCATGAATAGGACCGGTTCGGAGGGATATTGATCATGCACAGGAGGGTAGAACTACAAATGTGTTGCTGGAAAAGCACAGCAGGTCAGGCAGCATCCAAGGAACAGGAGAATCGACGTTTCGGGCATAAGCCCTTCTTCAGGAATCATGCTCCAAACGTCGATTCTCCTGTTCCTTGGATGCTGCCTGACCTGCTGTGCTTTTCCAGCAACACATTTTCAGCTCTGATCTCCAGCATCTGCAGTTCTCACTTTCTCCACAGGCGGGTAGGACGAGTTTAGTTGGGGATCATGGTTCGCGGAGATTGGTATGAGTGAAGGTTTTGTTTCCAGGCTGTATGATTTTATGACACTATCACTAGCATAGGCAGTCGAAAGAGAGGTTAGTCTCTGAACATGCTCATTTTACCCTCCATCCCAGGGGCTGGGACATGGTGCGGGGAAAGGATATTGTGGATGGTTAGAAATACGGAGGGACTTTTACATACAGTGGGTGTGTAATGGAGGAACTACATGGGGGCAGTTCAAGGGAGATGAAGCTACACTTGTTACGCTGCAGGGTAACTGAAATTTTCTTACCGACATTTTATTTGAATGGTAGAATTTTATTTGAACACATAGAGCACTAATCTCAAAGCATTTAAAACTACTGGAGTTTATTCGTACCCCAAACCTCATCAAACCTGTTCAATTCTCAGACTGGATCTATCTAAACGGGTTCAATCCACAAATTGAAGACCTAAATTGTTTAAATCCTGATGATGACCCTCTATCTATTTTGACATTAAGTAAACCCCTCTGTTAATTTAAACCCGACACACAGAAAAAGTTCACCTCATGCCGTAATCTATTACATTTTAAGCGTCAAAGAATTATCCCAGATCTCACTATTTAAAATAAAAATGAACAATTCATTTCTTTACGTCCAAACAAGAACAATAGACAGCTACTGCTTACAACTCTTTTTTCTTAAACCTATCTTTTACCTCCCAACTCTACAATACTGGTCCGATAAAAACCTCAATTAAGATTTAGAAATATACGTTTTATTTCAAAACCAAGCATCTTTTGGTTCTTCTCTGTATTCTGTTTTCTTTTCTTCTTTGGGATTCTGCTTTACAGGTCTTTCATAGATAAAGGGAACTTTCAGGTCTGCGAGCAGTCTGTATTGTCCTGTTTTTTGTTGGTTCTCTTTGCTGCTCAGTGTAACTTTTCGAAATGTCTGATATTTATACCCTCGAAACATCGGATATTTCATTGGTTTAGTGCTGTCAAAACACTATTTTTTTCACATTTGAGTAGAATTTGGGAACTTTGGCATAGTTTAAACTGGTCGTCTACCATGGCAACACATCTGCAACTGTCTGATTCAATCCACTGTTACAACTTAAAATCATTCCGAACATGTTGTGCCAGCCAGCAATTTCAGCTCCCTTAAAGGTTCGGTAAACATTTACAACTTGATAACAAACCTTAAGGATTAAAAATCAGGACATATAATCTATTAATGACCATGACACCATTGACAATTGTTGGAAAAACCCATCTGTTTCCCAATATTAGGTTCAATAACTTTAGGGCCTGAACCCTGTCCTGTCGTGACCAGCAACACCCACACCAGACATTGCCTCACAGTCGGCTATTACATGATACCCACTGTTAGTTACTAACAGTCTCCAATTGCAGCTATTCACCCTCCGAGACAGACTTCTGCACACTCTTTTGTCTGTCCAACTGTTCTTCTCTCTCTTTGGGGTCTATCCCTACCCATTGTTTACTCCTTACACCCTCCTCCCGCCTTATTTTCTAGAATTAGTGTTAGATTGTCCTTTATTGTCACATGTACGCAAGTACAAATGTACAGGAATGCAGTGAAAAGTTTTACAATGTCATCTGTTATGACGCCATCTTAAGTACTAGTATATTGTTACAATTCTTAGATACTATTACAAAGTCTAAAGAGTGCATGGTCACTTTACGATAAAAAGTGTTTACTGAATTTAAGGTGCAGGAGCAGCTGCCAGTATACTGAACAGCTAAGAGAAGGGCTCTGCTAACATAGATACATGTGATAATTGGCTGGTGAATGGATCCCTGCGTTTTGGTGGCTGTTTTGACAACAATTCGAGTTTAACCAATTAAATTAAATTATGCCCAGGATACCAAAACTGAATTGAGTTTGCATTTATTGCATTGCCAACATCAGACCAATGACTGGGTATGATGTTAATGGTACAAAAAGGGAGGACATTTTGAAAATCATTTGGAAGAAATGCCATCCGTAGAAATAAATATTTTGCTCTCATGAAAATAACTGAAGGCACTATCTATCAAAGGGAGCATTTCCAGTAAAAGCAGTAAGGAGTAAGAAGTCAATCCAGGGAGAAGACAGCAGAATGGGAAGGTCAGAGGGAAGGGACACGTTCAGAAGGCCAGAAGAAGACAGCAGAAGAGACAGTGAGAAATTATGTTGATTTGATGCTTGAGAATTGTCTTATTAGAGCAGCATTCTTAGAGAGTTGGGCAGGTTGTGGTTAAATAAGAAAGCGGAACGAGGATTTGTTAATCGTTTTTGATTCGTCTTCTTTGTTAGAGTTAGAAAAATACATTGTTATTTTTTCCTTTAACGGTGGAAATCTCTTCCCTCACACATTTTTAACAGATTTCAAGGCGTGTTGAGGTGAGTTTTCCTGAGTGTTTCAGCTTTAAATATCAGAGGGGTTTTGAACTCCACGTCAGAGCACATTGGGGGCTCTTCTGGGATTTGGACAGGCTTAGATGGATCTGGATGGATCAGGTCTGGAATTTGGACAGATTTGGTGTATGAGAGGTTCCAGTAGATTAAAATGCACTTGAGGATTAATTTTCGAGACCTTAAAATAAAAGGTAGGTGAGAAAAATCTGTTTAATTTCCACTACTCTTAGTTGGTTAAATTAAAAGTGAGAGAAATGACACTTTCAGTTTGTAAATGAGGATGGGAGAAGTGACTTTGGAAGTTTGACAAAAGGTGGGTGAGGAAAAGCTGTTGCAATTGTCAGACAAACTGAGAGCCGAATTCAAAGTTTGCGTGAGGATTTGTAGCTCAGGTGCTCGTTGCTGTGGGTCTGTTCGCTGAGCTGGAAATTTGTGTTGCAGACGTTTCGTCTCCTGTCTAGGTGACATCGTCAGTGCTTGGGAGCATCCTGTGAAGCGCTTCTGTTATCTTTCCTCCGGTATTTGTAGTGGTTTGAATCTGCCGCTTCTGGTTGTCAGGTCCAGCTGTCTGTTGCAGTGGTCGGTATATTGGGTCCAGGTCGATGTGCTTATTAATTGAATCTGTGGATGAGTGCCATGCCTCTAGGAATTCCCTGGCGGTTCTCTGTTTCGCTTGTCCTATAATAGTAGTGTTGTCTCAGTCATCCGAATTGCCTATGTCTCTGAAAAAAGATGAGGTTGATATTGAAATAACTCGACATTTGAATGTGCTGAAAACACTTTTAGAATCTTTGGACATGGCTAAAATGTAGTTGTACGTGAGGCAGCGTGATTTCGAGGAGGAAGAAAGGGAGAGAAGATACTTAGCAGAGGAAGACAGAGAGAAAAGAGAGAGAGATTCATAAATTGCGAAGTAGTCACGAAAGTCAACTTAACAGAATGGAGATGAAGGGTAGGGATGTATGCAAAAATATTAAAACATTGCCACATTTTGATGAGAAAGATGTCTAAGCATCTGTTAAAATTCCAGTTGAATTATTGGCTGGGCAGATAGAGTGGCCAGACGACTTCTAGGTAATGCTAGGTCAGTCTCAGATGGTAGGCAGAGCTGGTGAGGTGCTTGTAGCACTATAAGATGAGCGGGTCAAGAGATTATGCAAACATCAAACAGGCTATTTTGTGCGCCTATGAATTGGTACCAGAAGCATACAGGCAGCAGTTCTGAAACACAAAGAAGGAACAAGTTCAGAATTGTTTATCTTTGAGGTCAGTCATCACAGCTGCAGGGCATCTCTGCAGGAGTGTCTTAGGACTGACTACCTTCAAAAATTTCATCAATGGACTTCACTCTGTCATAGGGTCAGACAAAGGGATATTAGCTAATGATTACACTGTGTTCAGCAGAATTTGCGACTACCGAGATACTGAAACGCTCCTTATCCAATACTGCAGCAAATACCTCACTTCCTGATTTTCATCTGTCCACCATCTGCAAGGTCCAAGTTAGGAGTGTGGTGGAACACTCCTCATTTGTCGAGATGTGTGAGGCTGCAACAACACTCAAGAAGCTTGACACTATCCAGGATAAAACAATTAATTGATGGCCACCACAACCATCATATTTCCACCACTGACTCTCAGTAGCAGCAATTTGTACTAACTACCAGATGCATTGCAAAAATTCACCAACGTTCCTCAAACAAAACCTTCCAAACCCACAATCATCTCGAAGTACACGAGCTGCAGATACATGGGATCATCTTGCACTACAAATTCCCTTCCATGTCAATCATCATCCTGATGTGAAAATATATCACCATTCTGTGAGTATCTCTGGTTCACAGTCCTTCATTAGAGACTAAAAAAAGTCCACATCTTCTCCTCCTGAAAGCCCAGGCCTGAAGAAGATTTGCACCTGAAGTGTTGACATCTCCACTTTCTGATACTGTCTGGATTGCTGTGTTCTTCAACCCTCCTGCCTGTCTATTTTACAGCCTTTCATAACACTATTGCAAGTCTATGTACAGCACACAGACAACTACAGTTCAAGAAAACAGCTCACCAACACATTCTCAACAGCCACTAGAGATGAGCTACAAATGCTCATCCAGCCAATGAATGGATTAGAATTCATTAAAAATGTTGTCCAGTCTTGACTCATGATGGGCACTGGGTTTGAGGTTTTGTGAGTGTAAGATGGGTGGGTGTAGGCAATACCTTGCTTGATGTGAAGAGCTAAAGTGATATGCTGTTTGGCACAATAAGTCAGTATTTCAGAAGCAAGGCCTACGTACACAGAATCACACAGACACTAAGAGTCATATCCCAGATTACTCACATGTGAGATAGTTGGAATCCATTTAATGTGTCCTTTTATCTGGAGTACTTGGAAACGTGGTTAAATTATTGTCAAGACACCAATTATGTGTGGGATATTTGTATTCGTTGGAAACATTATTGGATATTTTCAATGTGCGTGGGTGTAATAATAATTTGATCCTGGGTGTGATATCCAGACTCATCATTTGGGCGCTAAGTTGTCATTATATTTCAGTCTTAAAATTGAAATAAACAAATGGGTGGATTTGTTCATTGGACAATCAAGTGACTATGACCAAAGGATTTATGATCTTCATTAATGACACTTTGTGGTTAATAATCAATACAATATTTAACATGAAATCACAAAATTTCAAGTTTGAGTCACACACAACAATGGCAGATGGGATCATGCTGGCCATCAATGTAGATGCACAATTCTGTTTGGACACTGGGATTGCGGAGCTGACATGCACTGGATATTGTTGATGAGGGATTCAATGCAAGATGCCTTGTAATACATCACTTTTCTAACACTTTCAATAAGTATCTTCTCCACAGTGTAGAATTATGAACCTTATGTTGCACACGAAATGTCATTAACATGGACGAACTTACGAGGCATGGTCATCGGCAGCTTATTTGTATAAATGTTAAAAAAGTGCACTGAGCCTTGTGCGAGTCCATTGGCCAATCTGCTCCAATCCCTTCCCCCTTGATATAGAATGTGTCTAAATTGTCTATAGTGAGGAATTGTTTGAATAACTGACCAGATCCAGTTTGGGAGCTGTCTGGAGATATTTACGAGCCAGACACTCTTTAATAGAGGTGCCAGTGTGGTCCAGCAAGACTATATTTAAGTTCTGCCCTTTTCAAACGTATTTTTGATGTATATGGCATTGAAATGATCACGAGTTTACTCATCTGAACATGAATCAGCTATTTACTGCGGTTATTGAACTGAGCAATAATCAGCCGGTTACTACAGTTACTAAATTTAGCAATAATTAGGTGTGCATTCTGAATATTGTAGTGAATAATCTTCAACTAAAAACATTTATTTTAGTTTGATTTTAAGAATCAAATAAATAGAGAGGGATTAACTCTTTATTGTATAAAACTTAAACTTGACCTGCAGTATATTTATCACTGACTAATCCAGCAATAATCGAACATAGTCTCGTTCACGGAATTCCACTTTCCAGACAATGTCCCAGACAACACTCTGATCATTCAGGGCAGGTCCCTGGTTTAACACAACATTGCATATGGAAAAGACAGAGAATGGACCCTGTGTGGGAGGCTTCGGTGTCCATCACCAAGACTGGCTCAGCAGCACCACCTACTGACTGAGCTGGGACATTCCAAAAGTCATTTTCACCAATCAGCCCGTCTCACATTTTTTAGACGCTGCAGCATGTGGTGTGGCACTATCTCTGTGTGAAATGGGGCAGACTTCGAATATATCTACCTCCTAATGAAATTCAGTGTACAGCATCAAAGTTTTCCTTTGGAATGTAGGAGAATGAGGGGTGGCCTTATTTGAGGTGTATAAATGTTGAGGGGCAGTGATAAAATGAATGCTTGTAGCCTTTGCCCCAGTAATGGAGAATTGAACACTAGAGGACATGGGTTTAAAGTGAGAGGGGAAATATTTCGGAAGGACCTGAGCGGCACATTCATCACACAGAGAGTGAATAGAATGAGTTGTCAGAGAAAGTGGTTGAGGGAGAGACAATAGCAGCAGTTAAAATTCGTTTGAATAGGTTACATGAGTTTAGAATGATATGGGTCAATTGCAGGCAATTCGAACTAGCACATGGTCAGCATTAAGCAGTTTTGGCCGAAGGGCCTGTTTCCATGCTGTATTAGTGTGCGACTCTATGACCAGAAAGAACCCAAGCTGAAAGGATGTTCATGGATTGTTGACTTGTCCTTTTAATACATGAGTATGTCATTCTATGAAAAATATATCATATTCAAATTGTTCCTTATTTTCCATAATGATAGGATTCCACTGTGGAACTAGGAAAATAATACCTGGAAAGCAAAAGAACAGAGGTTGCTTGAAATCAGAAACCAAAACAGAAACTGAGGTGGTTATGATCGAGAGCGTCAGGTTCCTGGGAGTGACGATAACCAACAATCTGTCCTGGATCACCCACGGAGATGCCATGGTCAACGGGGCACAATAATGCCCCTTCTTACTCAGGATGCTTGTGAAATTCGGCATGTCCATAGGAGCCTCACCAACCTTTTTAGATTCACCAAAGAAAGCATTCCATCTGGGAGCATCACTGGTTAGTGCGGAAACGTCTCCACCCAGGACTGGAAGAAAGTTGTGAACAAGGCCCTGACCATCACACAAGCCTTTCCATTGACTGCATCTGAACTTCTCAAAGGCAGCCAAAAACATCAAATATCATTCCTACCCCGGATATAATCGTTTTCAAGCTCTTACACCAGGCAGAAGATGCAAAATCTTCATCACACATACCAACAGGTTCAGGACCAGCATCTCCTCTGTTGTTATTAGACTGCTGAATGGCCCTCTCGAATTTTAAAACTATTGCTGATCTTGCTTTGTACCCTCCTATGCTAACGTAACTTTGTCTGCCTCCCTATAGGAACAAATCCTGTAGTTCTGATTTGGGATGGGCGGTGTTGGTCTTGAAAGCAGAGAGTGGTAGGTGTCAGTATCTTTTGTTCTGGGCGTTGAACTCAGCTAGCTTAAACAGTGTTTGGGATAGCAATGGTTATTTCAGTTACCACAGGTTCTCTAGAGGTGGGATAGGTGACCTTAGGGGTTTTACAGAAAATGTTGAAGACCAAGCTGCTGGAATTAGCAGAGAGGGTGGGTTGGAGCTGACTCCTTCCGTGAGGAAAGGAGAGTTAATTACAGCATTGCTCCGCATTTGCATTTGCTGGAAACGGCATTAGAATCTTTAGAGATGGCTAAAATGAAGCAGCTTGAGTTAGAGGCAAGAGACAAGGCAAGGGCAACAGAAATGTAATAGTTTGAATTCTGATTGAAAGCAGTGGAAGAGAGGAAGAGTGAACTGCTTTACCATAATAAAAAGAAAAAGACAACGACAAAGAGGGACTGAGAGAGAAAGAGAGAGAGAAGAGAAAGGAAGAGGAAGGGAAGAGAGAGAAATGGAGAGACAGGAAAGCAAGAAAGAGAGGGAGTTCAAATTTCAGAAATTGGCACTGAGACAGGCAAGTCAGCTTAAAAGGATGGAGATGAAGGCTAAAGGGAAGCTTAGTTACAGTGTTAGGGATAACAGAGAAAGCTGAGGAAAGAGAGAGAGAGGTTAGGGTGTAGAAATCGGCATGAAGGGGACATTTGACAGAGCGGGAGCAGTAGTTTCTGTTTGGTTGGCACATGGTAAATAAAGTGAATCTGTTTCCATTAGCTGACCATAAAAGGATTAGAGGAGAGTTCCATCAGTTTGGGGATGTTCCACAGGGAGATGATGAGGAAGAAATTTTATGCATAGAATGTTAAACACCTTGGACTCAATGCTGATCCACAAACACCACTAATGCTGAGATCCTGATAATTGATGGAGGTCTTGTGCAAAAAAAAATACACATCGGTCTGATCAATGGTGGAATCTGAATTGAATCAATACTAGCATTGATCTGACAGAGTTAATGTGGAATGTCTCTCAATGGACTTAGACCAGACAATTCCAGGACAGAGAACACATCACCTTTCCACAGACTACTGGTTGCTTCTGGAGAAATCTTCACCTGAGTCTGGAAATCTTTCCATAGACTGATGTGAGACGTTGCCGATGTATAAAGATCCAACTCTCGGAAGGACTTTGCTAGAAATACGCAACAGATCGGGCAGCTGGAAATGTACACAGTGAATATTTTAACTCAACGAAATTTCATCAACATCTTTTTGAAGTAGGAATATTCGGCGGTAAATAGAAAAAGTAATTGATCGGGAGCAATTGTATGAGAGTGCAAACTAGAGTCGAAATCACAAAGTAAAATATTGTGGATGCTGCAGGAAGTGGTGTGGCGCCTGTAGAGACACACATAGGATGAAAGTTTTGACTTCACAATCACTGAGAGTCAGCTGAACTTGAAATGATAAATCTGCTTCTCTTTTCAGAGAGGGTATGTTCGGTTTAGGAAGACAGACTATGACAAATATGTGAGTGTGTATACACACACACACACATTTGTCTATTGGAAACAATACAACCTTACAATTTGTGGATAACAATCAAAGGAAAGTTTTAACTCCAAGCAAAAGTTTGAGACAATTCCTGTGCTATATCCCTGCTTGCAGTTTCCTGATTTGCTCTCGACACTGTGAGCATAGTGTTGCAGTCCAGCGGAAATAAAATCTCTTCAGACCTTTACCTGGTCTCCATTACAATGACAGATCTTCTGATCAATACAATAACCATGGCACTGTCTAATTTCTAGTCTATATTTTCGATGAGGTTGCTGCACACCATTCCTGCAAATACATTCACGTCTTTCTTCATTTATTTAGCACCTGGCAGTTCCAGCTGGTTGATGGTCACTTGCTCCATATCCCTCCATTCCTTGCACATCCATCTGCTCATGGGGCTAAAAGCTCCTGAAACACCACTATCATACCTGCCTCCATTACCACCCCTGGCAATTACGTTCCAGACACCTACCACTCTCTTTTGAAAAAAACGTTGACCCCACATCTCCTTTGAAAGTTCCCACTTCCATCTTAAATGCATGCTCCATAATTTTAGACATTTTAGTTCTGGGAGAGAGATTCTGACTGTCAATTCTGTTGATGTATCTCATAATTCAATGGATTCTCCCCTCAGCCTCCGCTGCTCCAAGGAAAACAACCGAAGCTTTTTTTCAGAATCTCCTCATAGCTCATACCCTCGAAGACAAGCAGCGTCCTGGTAAACCATTTCTGCATCCTCCACGTCCTCTCTATAATGTGGCGACCAGAATTAAATGCAACATCTAATAAGGCTATCTAAAGTCTTATAAAGCTGCAACATGACACCCCCACTCTCCTTTTTTCCTTGCACTTTGTGTCGCGTCCATGACCTATAATCATATCTAAAGTCTTATAAAGCTGCAAAATGACACCCTCACTCTCTTTTTTCCTTGCAATTTGTGTCGAGTCCATGATCTTCTGTACTTTACCACACAGCTCCATCCTTTACAAACTTTACCTCACGACATGATCCATCCCATAGACCCAGCCCTACGGGGTCGCCATTCCAACCAACACGCTACACTATCCCCAAATCAAAACCGGGACAGTGAAAGTGACTCGTACTTCCACAGTAACCCACGTACTTGTTTCCTCCCATCTTTAATATGTTGACTTTCCCAGCTCTTCCTCAATTCCTGTCCACTCTGCTCCAAGCAGGCTGTCCCCAGAGTCCAGAACGGACTTCCCCAACTTCACTGCTACTACAGGGACCCCAGACCTCCTCCTTGAGAATTTCATCGAACTGGTCCTCAATGACAGGATCGGAGAGGGTCACCATGGACTAGTCAACGGGAATTCAGGATCGAAAAATCTACCAGATCATTTGGAGATTAATGAGTAGTTTCTGTGCCAACTATCTGGACTGTGGTGATACAGATTCCCTGATCCTGATTGTCTGCAACAATGTCAAAGTCCCTGACGCACTGTCACAGAATCCCCTGACTGAATCCTGACTCCCTTGCCCTGACTGATAACTCGTTCCCTGAGGCTTTGAGACGTGACCATTTGGTTGAAGTACATGCAGTGTGTTTGCTGCTTTAGCTGCTGTTCCAAGTGCCTGACAGTCCAGCTCCTTGACTGATAACCGTTAACAACAACGAGAAGCTGCCTGGCTTATGTTTGCGATAAACAGGGAGAAAGTGAGGATTGCAGATGTTGGAGATCATAGCTTAAAAATGTGTTGCTGGAAAAACGCAGCAGGTCTACAACCAGGCAAGATAGGAGCACTGTGAAACATTAAGTTCTGGTTGAGGCATCAACGTGAAAAAAGTCAAGGAAATGCAGATATGTTGTGCCATTCCCTGAGCAGGACGTATCTCAGACGCTGGAAGGTTTGTCATAATCTAATATTTTTACAGCAATAATGTACTTTGTGGACAATTAATTATGCATTTTGATGTAATGCTTTTATGTAACTCTGGCTCAATTTGTCAGCTCCACATATATCTGTTGGACTGGTTAATGTGAGAATCAGCTCTCGGAGTAATATGCCTCTGACTTGGTCAGTCGTGATGCGACACACAATTGTGTCCTTCATCAGTGAGAGTGCAATCTGATTCAACTCACAGGCCTTTGAACTGAGAAAAATAAATCCGTCACAAACACACCTATTGATTCCAGTTACTCTTGCACTCTGATGAAAAACATTCTTAAACATTTACAAGGAAGTTGCCAGGGTTTGAAGGTTTCAGCCACAAACCATAAAACTCTGACCACCCCACCAATTGAAATGAACAGAACCATGGTGGACCCGAAGTTCGATCGAGTCAATCAGCCACAAATATTTGGCTTCAACTCCAAATATTCCAATTGCAATTTGCGACCTTTGAATTGCAAATCAAGGTTCATTGAGTCATGACGTTATACAGCACGGAAACAGGCACTCTGCTTAAGCTACTGGTATCAACCAGATAACCAGCTTGTCAGCATTTGTCCAGTATCCTTCTGAATCCTTCCTGTTCATATACCCATTCAGATGCCTTGAAAATGTTGTAATTGTTCCCGCCTCCACCACATCCTCTGCATGAAAAAAAGTTGTCCTTCCAGTCACTGTTAAATCTCTTCTCAGTCAAATTAAACCTGTGATCTCTTCTTTTGGATTCCCCTACCCTGGGGAAAAGGCCTCAATTATTCACCCTATCTATGCCCCTCATCGTTTTATAAACATCTATAAGGTGACCACTCAGCTTCTAACATCCCCTGTGGAACATTGTCACGCACCTTGTTGAAGTGCATGTCGAAAATATCTGCTGCTCTGCCTTCATCAGTCTTATTTGTTACCACTTCAAAAACCTCAATCAAGTTAATGAGAATCGATTTCCCACAAAAAAAGCCATGTTAACTATCCCTAATCAGTCCTTGCCTTTCCAGATGCACGTAAACCCTGGTCCTCAAAATCGTGTCCAGTAACGTAACGATTACTGACATCACGCTCACCAGACTATATTGTTATTATGGTGCAGACAGCACGTTATTAAAATAAATAGTTTAATATTATATTTGCAATCAGCACGCAAAGTCTAAAATACAAATGAATTAAAAAACTGTCTTACCTGCTCTGCTCCTCATAGTATTAATGAAAATTGTCCAATTCAGTTTGTGCTCAGTCTCACTTCCATGATATTGACAGTAATGGATTTATGGAACCGTATCTAAATAAATAGCAAGTGAGATCATTTGAATTCTTTCTTACTGGGAATGGTCATTAACTCTGAAAGACTGGAAACATTTCTGCAGGTTGGGTGCAGTTCTCAATTACGGCCAGTAGTGTTCATTAACCTGTGGAAAAATGAACTTCCTGGGTCAGAGAGATGGAGACAACAGACAATAATTATTCCCCTTGTGTTGAATGGTTTGAGGGAGAAACATTAAGAGAAGGATCGACTGCTATTACTTTTCCAGAGTGGGAAAAATGATTGTTAAAACTCTGAGAGAACATAAACATACCAATTTCCAGTAATGGTTACTGGACCTGAAATGTTAATTCTGATTTCTCCTCATAGATGCTGCCAGACCTGCTGAGCTTTTCCAGCATTATCTCCCCTTGTGTCTGATTTACAGCAACTGCAGTTCTGGTGGTTTGTATTCCAAGATTGATTAAATAACCCAAGATAGTCAGCATGAATTTGTTGAGCGAAAGTCATGTCTGATGACCAGGACAGATTTTCTTTGAAGGAAGATGTACGATGGAAGAAGTGCTTGTGATGTCAATCAAATCAATTACAGGATTAGTGCCCCTGTGCCTGGCTGAAATAGTTCAGTTCAGACACCATTAGTCTGAAGAGCTAGCCTGGTTCAAAGCTTGCTTTCGCAACACATTCATTTAGTTTCACTGACCCAAACAAGTGATGTCTTTCTACGTTGTAATCTGCCTCCAATTCCCGGAGCCCATATGTTCAGCAAAGACATAGAACATAGAACATAGAACATAG
>NC_057725.1:72896883-72898697 GCF_004010195.1 Chiloscyllium plagiosum | reverse complement strand
TCAAACACCTTGCTAAAATGCATATACACCACATCCACTGCTGTATCTTTATCAATGTGCTTTGTCACATCCTCAAAGAATTCAATAATGTTTGTGAGGCATGACCAGTCCCTCACAAAGCCACGCTGACTACCTTTAATCAAACAATGGTTTTCCAAGTCATCATAAGTCCTGTCTCTCAGAATACTCTCTAATAATTGGCCCATCACAAGCGTAAGACTGACTGGCCTGCAATTCCCAGGATTATCCCTATTCGCTTTCTTGAACAAGGGAATAATATTTCCTCGCTGAAAATGTGTTGCTGGAAAAGCGCAGCAGGTCAGGCATCATCCAAGGAACAGGATAATCGACATTTCGGACATAAGCCCTTCTTCAGGGCTGACCTGCTGCGCTTTTCTACCAACACATTTTCAGCTCTGATCTCCAGCATCTGCAGTCCTCACTTTCTCCCCAATAATATTTACTACCCTTCATTCATCTGGCACTACTCCACTGGACAGTAAGGATGCAAAGATCATTGCCAAAGGTGCAGCAATCTCTTTCCTCGCTTCCTGTAGAAACCTTGGATATATCCTGTCTGGCCCAAGGGGATTTATCTATTCTCATGCTTTTGACAGTTGTCAGCACATCATCCTTCTTAAAGGAAACCTGTTCGAGCATATTGGCTGTTTCACGCTGTCCTCACATATGCCAAGGTCCCTCTCAGCAGTAAATACTGAAGCAAGGTATTCATTAAAGACCTCCATTACCTCCTCCAATTCCAGGCACAAGTTCTACCCTGCTCGGCCCGACCCTCACTCTGGCCATTCTCTTGTTGCTCACATAGGTGTAGATTGCCTTAGGGTTTTCCTTAATCCTACCCTCAAAGGCTTTTTTATGTCCCCTTCTGGCTCTCTTACGCCCATTCCTCAGTTCCATGCGGACGACATTGTAACGCTGTAGAACCATCTCTGATCCTTGCTTCCACAACCTAAAGTATTAGCCCTTCTTCATCTTGAATAGATGTTCTACATCCCTGG
Source organism: Chiloscyllium plagiosum (assembly GCF_004010195.1). NCBI lineage: Eukaryota > Metazoa > Chordata > Chondrichthyes > Orectolobiformes > Hemiscylliidae > Chiloscyllium > Chiloscyllium plagiosum. The sequence goes on along the minus strand of NC_057725.1, from coordinate 72,897,678 downwards.
TCAACCAAGGTTCCTTCACGCTGCCATCCCTTCCTTGCCTCAGTGGGACAAACCTGTACAGCACTGTTAGCAAGTGCTCCCTAATCGTCCTCCACATTTCTGCCGTACATTTCCCCAAGAACATCTTCTCCCAATTTATGTGCCCCAGTTCATGCCTAATAACAATGAAATTCCCCCTTCTCTCCATGACTATAGTAAAGGTCAGGGAGTTGTGATCACTATCACCCAAATGGTCTCCCACCGCGAGATCTGACACCTGGTTTATTGCCAAGCACCAAATCCAGTATGGCCTCCCCTCTGGTCAACCCATCTACGTGTTGAGTCATCGACATGGACGCAAATGATAAAAGTTGCTCCATCCAAACGACTTCAGCTCAGGACATTCCAATTAACATGAAAGAAATTAAAGTCACCCATGACAACAACCCTGTTGCTTCCTCCCAATCTGCTCCTCTGTGTCTCTGGAGTTACTGAGGTCCCTGTAGAAAACTTCCAATAAAGTGACCGCCCCTTTCCCATCTCTGACTTCTTCTTCTCCTGACTCTTTCCACAAACACGATAATTCCCCCTTTCTGCAGCTGTGATACGATCCCTGATTACCAATGAAACTCCCCCACCTCTTTTACCTCGCTCTCATTTCTTCTGAAACGTCTAAACCTGGGACATCCCACAACTATTCCTGCCCCTGTGATATTCAATTCTCCGTAATGTCCACAACATCATAGTTCCAAGTACTGATCCATGTTCTAAGATCGTTACCCTTATAGCTGATACTTCTTGCATTAAAATAGAATC
>NC_057725.1:72884725-72896383 GCF_004010195.1 Chiloscyllium plagiosum | reverse complement strand
CTCCCCTTCTCTCTTTCGCGTCCCCCCTCTCTCTCTCTCTCTCTCTCTGCCCCACCTGCCCCTCTCTCTCTCCCTCTTTCTCTCTGGGTGGTCAGCTGGTCTCTGCCTCTTGCCGTGCTGGTCTCCTCAAGTGGCGTCCAGAAGATTCAAGAAACGATCTGCAAGTGAACCCTGCTTTTTGAATGATTTTTTGGAACTTTCTGTAATTCTGGCAAATCAGTAAAATCGGATACTAGTTTGAAGCATTGCCAGTCATTTGGACGGCTTGCTACTGTTTGTTTCTTTGTGTAATAGGACCCAGTGCCTTTCTATCTGGGGCCTCCTCTGTTCGCTGGGTAAGTTACAGTGCCATAGAGATGTACAGCCCGGAAGCAGGCAGTTCAGTACAATTCGTCCATGCTGACCCGATATCCCAACCTAATGTAGTCCCTTTTGCCAGCATGTGGTCTATGTCCCTCTCAACCGTTTCTATTCACATACCCATCCAGATGCCGTTTAAATTTTGGAATAGTGTCAGCCTCCATCACTTCCTCTGGCAGCTCTTTCCATACACATACCACCTTCTGAGTGGAAAAGATTCCCCGTCGGTCTCTTTTATATGTTTTCCCCTCGCCCAAAACTTACCCTCACGTTTTGGTCTCACCCATTCCAGGGAAAAGACCTTGTCTATTTACCCTATCCATGCCTCTCACAGTTTTATAAACACCAATAATATCACCCCTCAGCCTCCAACACTCCAGTGAAAACAACCTCAGCTTATTTAGCCTCTCCCTGTAGCTCAAATATCCAATCCTGGCAACATCTTTGTAAATCCTTTCTGAACCCTTTCATGTTTCACAACATTCTTCTGATAGGAAGGAGACCAGAAATGTACTCAGTATTCCAAATGTGGGTTAACCAACTCCCTGTACAGCCATAATCTGACCTCCCAACCCATAAACCCAATACTCTGACCAATGAAGGAAAGCATTCCAAATGCCTTCGTCACAATCCTATCTGCCTACGACTCCACTTTCAAGCAGCTATGAAACTGCACAGTTCAGAGTGTTTCTTTGTTCAGAAACACTCCATGGGGTCTTACCATTAAGTGTGTAAGTCCTGCTGTGCTTTGCTTTATAAACATGCAGTACTTCGCATTTATCTAAATTGAACTCCATCTGCTACTCCTCTGCCCATTGGGCCATCTGATCAAGACCTCGTTGCAATCTGACATAACATTCTTCGGTGTCCACTACACCTACAATTTGTTGGAGATGTGCCTGTCCAGGATAGCTGTTACCTTTCACATTATACTGGTATCATTACCACCTGGCTGCTGTGTTCGCAGTGTGTCTGGGTTTTCTGACTTGGCAGTTTTACTTGGCCAATATAACCAGAATTCCTTGCTGTTTGGCTAAGTTGACCATCTTTACGTGTTTTAACAGCCGGTAGGCTGCTACTTGTTCCCCTTGTTGAATGGAAAGAAGTTGATGCAAATGTGGTTCAAACCGAATTGTAAAGCTTGGTTCTGCTTGTTGTCAGGGCAGCCAGGTGTTTGTACAAAAGCCATTCGGTATATTGGTCAAACCGCTCGTCATTCACCTGAGAAGGGATATCATAGAATCATAGAAATGAATCATCGAAACCCTTCAGTGTGGAAGCAGGCCATTCAGCCCATTGAGTGCACACTAACCCACTGGTTAATTTTCTTGGAGTGACCCTCCAGGATGGTTACTAAGTGATTTCTAGCCTAATTCTCCATGGGCTGTCCTATGGTATCCTGTTGATTGTCTGTGTTCAGTCGTTCTAGGGCTCGGATAACTTGCTGGGTCAGGATCCTGAGTTTATTTTCCAAATTCGCCAAGTCAAAGCCATTGACCGGTAACACTCCTGCCCGTGTACCGTGGCCAGATCATTCGTCTGTTAGCTGCTGGTCTGGATATTCCCTCATATTTCCCTGTTACACATTCCGTTATCCCGTGGGTCAGGTGGGAATGAAATTATTTTAATGGGGATGGACCCCACTCCAGTAACTATAACCCTGATGTTATGATTACGATTGGTATTAGTCTGTGGTGAATGTTATTGAACAGTATTTTACCTGGGAGTTTAAAGTTTAAAGCTGGGGGACAAGACTTCACTCCTGGTCTCAGCCCAATTTTAATTTTGTTCCCAAGGAATTCTCCCTGGCGGGCCTTCCCAGGAGATCGTTGTCTGAACTCTGACCCCTTGTCTGGGCTGCATGCTAGATATCCCACTGCCATGGACCCATTCTCAGTGAATCCCCAAGGATCGCCTTTGATCTTCATGCTCCTGTAACACAATGTGGGAATCCCATGGGGTTTTCTGTATACCACGGGGTGATGGTTCCACCTGAATCCCACAGATTCCGCAGGGTGGACCTAGAGGGTCCCACCAACGCACACTACTCTGCCTGGTGGGTCATACCGCAGGGATGCTGGGTAAATTCTTCTCCCTTGGGCCTGTGCCACACCTTTCCAGAGTCATTATAAACCTCGTAGAAAACACATAATAAACACTCCAGAAGGTCACCTTGGGGTAGCCACTCCGGTGTACTTGCTAAACAGAGAACAAGAGTAATTTCTATAAATATCTTCATCCACTATCTGACATCGTGTTCTACATAGCATTTAAAAAATCAAATAATCTAATTGTCACTCATTCCAGGCCCCACTCCCCTCCCCCGCAGGGTAGAATAAGTCGGCCCCGTGTGCAGGATGTGCTGGAGAGGGCTGGGATATCTCCCAGGGTGTAAATCGATGTTTCCCAAAAACAAGAGCTGTTCCTGATTGGTTGCCACGTGGCGGCTTGTGCCCGCATGTCGCTGGAGAGCTTTAAGGCTTTTTGCATTATGGGATTGGCCATCCTTACTGTAAACGCCACAGGTTGGTTCCACTCCAGCGTTTACTGCCAGGATGGTACCCTGGGGGCTGGCCCCTTTCCCAGACTTCCCAGTGCGAGGTGGGAAATTATAGTACCCAGCAGTCATAAATGAAATGTTGGGATTGGTCACAGGGCACAGTTTGAGTTTGGGGTTCATGTGTGGGAATTATCTTCGTCTTGGGGGGCAGGGGACATGTATGGAGAATGAGTCTGTCTGGGCTCCTTGCTGTATTCCTGCCCCTTCATTTGGTCCTCCAGGTTGAAGTGGGGGCTATAAGAAGCCTAGACTGTTTAACTCCCTTTCCCATGCAGCGATTAATTTGTGGAGGGCCAAGTTCATTTTATGAAGGGTCAAAGGATTTAAATCCCAGACATGTGTCCTTCCTTCTTTCTGAGACATGGGAGACAAGGCATCGGAACCAGTTTCTCATTGCTAAAAGAGTGTGTGTCATGTCCCCGAAATCGCAAAAAACTGGACACAGAGTCGCCAGGAGAAACTGATGGGGTGTTCCACTTGTTGTTGTTCCGCAGTTATGTAGCGCCTCATTGGAGCCTGGCTTATCCTGCCCTACAACAATGAGGACCACTGTCTTCATCTCATCACGGGCCCCCTCCCTCGCTGCTGATCCTCAGGTAGGGCTGACTGTACCTCTGGAATAAGGCAAATGATGATTAATTTGGTTTGTTCCTCAGTATCCAGTCCGGGAATGTCAGATTGACATTCCCGGACTGGACACTGAGGAACAAACCAAATTCAAAAAAGTATCAGGGTCTGAGGTGGAATCAAGGAGAGTCCCCTTTCTGGTGCTGCCCACCAGCTGAGTGGTTGCAATGGGTGCTGGGTGTGTCATGTGACCGTCAGCTGTTTGGCGCTGTGTAAATACAGGATTCATAGGATTTGTTTTGGGCTATGGGTCAGCGGTGGGGGCTACAGGTTCAGATACCTTGGAGAAAGGGAGGGGGGGGTTCCCATGTTAGGGCGGGTGTGGCTGTGTCTGTGTGGGGTCTCTTGCGACCTCCCTGAGGAGGTGGGATCCCAAAGGCCCACATTATCCCATTCTGGGCAGAGACCCGGTTCCCTAGGGATTATATTTCGTCCTGGCCCTTCCTACTACGGCCTGATGTACATTCCTCTGTGTTACAGGCAGACAGGCCCGTGCAATTTCTTGGAGCTCCCTACACTCTCCTTCCAGCTTGTTACTGTATTCTGAGGCTGCTTCCCAGTTCCCAATCGCTCTCCTCTCACTGGAATGGGCTCGTTCCAATGGGAACTGGAGCTGTCCCGTGTGGGGGAGTTTTTCCTGTAATGTTCTGTCCTATTCCTTGTGAAAGAGCTCTCGCTCTGTCAGAGTCTGTAGTTTTCCCTGGAGTGACCAGATCTCAGCTGCGTTATCCTGATCGGGGTCCTCCAGGCTTTAGACAGCAGCAGCAGAGAACGATGTTCTTCAGGAAGACTCGCTAAAGAGACTTTAATTGGAAGATGTTGAAGGAGTATTGGAGTGATTGTAGGTAACGTTTCCAATCCCCAGCAGAGGGCGATCATAGAGTGACTGCGTCCTTGTGTGAGGGGTGATACTCACAGAGACTCACAGCAGGTTATTGCTGTTGGTGTGTGCAGTAACTCACAATGTCCTGGGTGGAAGCATCTTTAACACAATTTGTGTCGAGCAGCTTCTTCCTAGCATTGACAGATAAACTATCGATGAGAAAGCAGAACATTCTTGGAAAATCCCCTGATGCGTTGCTCGGAAAGAAATACATTTGTTCCATAATCTTACATTCCATTCTATCATACACTTCTGTTCAATTTTGTAAAAATGCCTTCATTTGCGCAGAATACATTGTTCTCAATTGTATAATGCATTTATCATCATTTGCATATGTCTCAAGGACATGCAAACTGCTGACATTACCTGTTTTTTTGAGTGAGTAGTAATATTATGTTCATTTATGGAATAAACCTGTGTTCATTTGTTCAAACAGCTTGTGTTAATATCTGGGACAAACTTGCACTAATTTGTGCAAAGACTTTGTGTTAATTTATGCAAAAAGTCTTGCGTGAATTTGTGTTGTAACCGTGTGATTTGGCTGCTCCGCCTTTGAAACTGCAGCTTTATGTCTGTGTTTATTCCAAGTCTGGGTCCAGTGGTGGTGGGGAGTGAAATGCACAGGGTGGGACAGCCCTGGGCTAAACCATTGTCTCCAACACCCCTCTATAATCGCATAAAGAACATATCATTTCTCTCGCAGTCTCTGTCCCTCTGAATAAGATCCAGGAGACAGTGTTCTTAATGGGAAGTCAATGAGAGGATCCCATTTCTCTTGCAGTCTGTCACGATAACAAGATCCAGAGACAGTGTTCTTCATTAGATGCCAATAAGAACATCTCATTGCTGTCGCAGTCTCTGTCAAGATAAACAAGATCCAGGAGGCAGAGTTCTTCATGAGATTTTCTCTCAACCTGTCTAATGATGCCATCGGTCCATGTACGCCTGTGCAGTCCTGCTCCTGCAAACCCCTTTGTGTCATTATTGGAGGGATGGTTAGTATGTTTACAAATGATACCAATATTGAAGGTGTACTGGACAGCGAATAAGGTTGCCTTAGAGTAAAATGGACCTTGATCAGAAGGGCTGATGGGCTTTGGAGTGGCAGATGGGGGTTAATTCAGATAGGTGTGAGGTGTTCCATTTTTGTAAAGCTAATCAGGGTGGGACAGACAGAAAGCAGTAGTTTCAAACACGGAGCAGCCACAACACACGGTTACAACACAAATTCACACAAGAGTTTGGTAAATATAATGGTAAGGTCCTGGGGAGTGATGCCAAAATAAGAGATCTGGGAGTGCAGATGTATAGTTCCTTGAAAGTCTTGATGCAGATAAACAGGACTGTGAAGAAGGCATTTGGCATGCTTGCCTTTCTTGGTCATTGCATTGAGTATAAGAGTTGGAATGTCATTGTTGTGGTTCTGTTCGCCGAGCTGGAAGTTTTTGTTGCAAACGTTTCGTCCCCTGGCTAGGCGACATCATCAGTGCTTGGGAGCCTCCTGCGAAGCGCTTCTTTGATGTTTCCTCCAGTGTTTATAGTGGTCTGTCCCTGCCGCTTCCGGTTGTCAGTTTCAGCTGTCCGCTGTAGTGGTTGGTATAATGTCATGTTGCGGCTGTTAAGGTAATTGGTTAGGCTAATTGGAATACTACGTTCAATTCTGGCCTCCCTTCTACCGGAAAGATGTTATGAAACTTGAAAGGGTTCAGAAAAGATTGACTAGCACGTTGCCAGGGCAGGAAGGGAGAGGCTGAATTGGTTGGAGGCGATTTTGCCTGGAACATCGCAGGCTGAGGGGGAGCCTTGTTGAGATTTATAAAACCATGAGGAGCATGGATAGGGTGAAGAGCCAAGGTCTTTTTCCCAAGGTAGGAGCTTCCAAAACTAGAGGGAACAGTTTTACGGCGAGAGGGGAACGATTTAAAGGGGAACTAAGGGGCAATTTTTCACCCAGAGAGTGGCGTGTGTATAGAAAAATGTGTTAGAGAAAGTGGAGAAGATGGGTACATTGCACGATGTAAAAGGCACCTGAATGGGTATCCGAATAGGAAGTGTTGAGAGGGATATTGGCCAAATTCTGCTGATGGGACTAGATTAATTCAGAATATTTTGTCAGTGAATTGGACCGAAGGGTCTGTTTCTGTGCTGTTCATCTCTATGATTCTGTGACTCTCCATATCTCTGGAGCAGATGGGACTGAATCAAGGCCCTCCTAGTGCAGGGGGAGGGACACTATCACCGTACCAAATTCACCACTTTATATTCCATCGGCCACTGTTTTAAATATAATTCACACCATACCGAGAGCAAATTAAATTATAAGATGGGATGTAGCAAACTCTGTTACAGTTAGTACCTTCATGTTGCAATGTTACATATCAAGTCAGAAAGCTGCCCTCACACACTGGTCTGAAAGTGTAGACTTGCCAGGAAACGTGGATGTTAATATATGACTGAGATAGTTTGGAAACCGCTGCAGTGAACAGAACGTCACACCTGCCTTGTTATCAATTTTTCAATTTGATGTGCGACATTTCACAACTTGTCAGCAATTAACGCGCCAAAACTCACTTTTTTCCATATTCGCACTGATATGTCTCACAAAAAGTTGCATCTTCGTCAAGACAGTCTGATGCTGGGTGTGTGTTAATAACTGAAGAATGATCTGAAATTAAGTCTGTCTTGCTATTCGTCTCTGAAACGTTAGTGTACAATCCAATCATAATATCAAAACAACTGACAATGGAAGGTATATATTGGCAGTAATGATGTTGCTCACTCAGACACCTTCAAACCAAGCTCCAGATTTCATACTGTTTCAGGGGTGCCCTTCACTCGGGGAATTGTTTAACAGTGAACATTTATTGAACTTATTCCAGAGTTCGGTGTGTTGTTGAATTCAGCTCGAAAAGGACAGACAGACCCCGGGCTGTGAATGTGTTCCAGTATGGATTCCATTCACAATCTGAACCCAATGCAGGACAATATGAAGCTGCTATTTTTAAGGATGGGTAATGTTCATACGGCGTGTCTTTCAAATTATCCCCCTTTGTGGAGTCGCATTCGTAAGATGGGCTTAGTATATCGGCGAGCCCCCAGAGAGTATCTGAAAGTAATGAAACTGATAAATTAGTTCAATGGCATGACCAAATATAACACCTCAAATTAATACACAAACAACAACAGGACCAGTTGACGAATCTCAGCTGGTATGGCAACGTCTGCGGAGTGTGAAAGCAGAGCTAACTGATGTTCCTGTGAAGTTACCATAAGAACATAAGCACGAGGAGCAGGAGGAGACCATTCATCCCATTTGGCCGTCCAGTATGAACTTATATTTTTCCCGACGTGTAGATTGAATTGCTCTCCAATTTGGAATTCCATCAGTTTTCCGACTGTTGATGTCCAACCAACAGCTCAGTAGTTTATTGGCTTCCTCTTTGCCTCTTTTTGTTGGTGATCCATCTGTGGGATGTGGGCATTGCTGGCTGGGTCCAGCATTTATTGCCTATTCCTTGTTCCCTTTGAGAAGGTGGTGGTGAGCTGCCTTCTCGAGCCACTGCAGTTCACCTCTCTTCTTTTCTCTCCCTTCCCCACATCTCTCTCTCTCCCCTCTCTCTCCCTGTCTCTTGCCATCTCTCTCTCATCCCACTGTCTCCCTCAATCTCTCTCACTGTCTTTCTCCTACATCTCGCTCTCTCTTTCTTTGGCTTTCTCTGTTATCCCTAACACTGTAACTAAGCTTCCCTTTAGCCTTCATATCCATCCTTTTAAGCTGACTTGCCTGTCTCAGTGACAATTTCTGAAATTTGAACTCCCTCTCTTCCTTGCTTACCTGTCTCTCCTTTTCTCTGTCTTCACTTACTCTTCCTTTCTCTTCTCTCTCTCTTTCTCTCTCATTCCCTCTTTTTCGTTGTCTTTTTCTTTTTATTCTGCTAAAGCAGTTCACTCTTCCTCTCTTCCACTGCTTTCAATAAAAATTCAAACTGTTACATTTCTGTTGCCCTTGCCTTGTCTCTTGTGTCTAACTCAAGCTGCTTCATTTTAGCCATCTCTAAAGATTCTAATGGCGTTTCCAGCAAAAGTAAAAGCGGAGAAATGCTGTAATTAACTCTCATTTCCTCACGGAAGGAGACAGCTCCAAACCCACCCTCTCTGCTATTTCCAGCAGCTTGGTCTTCAACATTTTCTGTAAAACCCCTAAGGTCACTTCTTCCATCACCAGAGAAGCTGTGGTAAATGAAAGAACCATTGCTATCCAAAACACTGTTTAAGCTAGCTGAGTTCAACACTGAGAACAAAAGATACTAACACCTACCACTCTCTGCTTTCAAGACCAACACCGCCCATACCAAATCAGAACTACAGGGAGGCAGACAAAGTTACGTTAGCATAGGAGGGTACAAAGCAAGATCAGCAATAGTTTTAAAATTCGAGAGGGCCATTCAGCAGTCTAATAACAACAGAGGAGATGGTGGTGTTGAACCTGTTTGTGTGTGATGAAGATTTTGCATCTTCTGCCTGGTGTAAGAGCTTGAAAACGATTATATCCGGGATAGTAATGATATTTGATGATATTGGCTGCCTTTGAGAAGTGCTTGTGTGATGGTCAGGGCCTTGTTCACAACTTTCTTACAGTCCTGGGTGGAGAAGTTTCCAGAGCAGTTTCCGGGGAAGTTTAGTGATGGTGTTTGGAATGCTTTCTTTGGTGAATCGAAAAAGGTTGGTGAGGCTCCTATGGACATGCCGAATTTCACAAGCATCCTGAGGAAGAAGGGGCATTATTGTGCCCCGGTGACCATGGCATCTCCGTGGGTGATCCAGGACAGATTGTTGGTTATCGTCACTCCCAGGAACTTGACGCTCTCGATCATAACCACCCCAGTTTCTATTTTGGTTTCTGATTTCAAACATCCTCTGTTCTTTTGCTTTCCAAGTATTACTTTCCTAGTTCCACAGTGGAGTCCCATCATTATGGAAAATAAGGAACAATTTGAATATGATATATTTTTCATAGAATGACATACTCATGTTTTAATAGGACAAGTCAACAATCCATGAACATCCTTTCAGCGTGGGTTCTTTTCTGGTCATAGAGCCACCCTTCAGCCAAAACTGCTCAATGCTGACCATGTGCTACTTCCAATTGCCCGCAATTGACCCATATCATTTTAACCTCATGTACCTATTCAAACAAATTTTAACTGCTGCTGTTGTCTCTCCCTCAACCACTTTCTCTGGCAACTCATTCTATTCACTCTCTGTGTGATGAATTTGCCGCTTAGTCCTTCCGAAATATTTCCCCTCTCACCTTAAACCCATGCCCTCTAGTACTCAATTCTCCATCCCTGGGGCAAAGGCTACAATCATTCATTTTATCTCTGCCCCTCATCATTTATACACCTCAAATAAGATCACCACTCATTCTCCTACATTCCAAGGTAAAACTTTGATGCTGTACATTGAATTTCATTAGTTGGTAGATCTATTCGAAGTCTGCCCCATTTCACACAGAGATAGTGCCACACCACATGCTGCAGCGTCAAAAAATGTGAGACAGGCTGATTGATGGAAATGACTTTTGGAATGTCCCAGCTCAGTCAGCAGTTGGTGCTGCTGAGCCAGTCTTGGTGATGGACACCGATGCCTCCCACACAGAGTCCATTTTCTGTCTTTTCCACATGCAATGTTGTGTTAAACCAGGGACACGCCCTGAGATGATCATAGTGTTGTCTGGGACATTGTCTGGAAAGTGGAATTCCGTGAGCGAGACTATGTCCGATTATTGCTGTATTAGTCTGTGATAAATACACTGCAGGTCAAGTTTAAGTTTTATACAATAAAGAGTTAATCCCTCTCTATTACTTTGATTCTTAAAATCAAACCAAAATAAATGTTTTGTTTTAATTGAAGATTATTCACTACAATATTCAGAATGCACACCTAATTATTGCTAAATTTGGTAACTGTAGTAACCGCCTGATTATTGCACAGCTCAATAACCGCAGTAAATAGCTGATTCATGTTCAGATGAGTAAACACGTGATCATTGCAATGCCATTAACATCAAAAATACGTTTGAAAAGGGCAGAACTTAAATATAGTCTTGCTGGACCACACTGGCACCTCCAGTAAGAGTGTCTGGCTCGTAAATATCTCCAGACAGCTCCCAGTTATCTGGTCAGTTATTCAAACATTTCCTCACAATAGACTATTTAGACAAATTCTCGAACAAGGGGGAAGGGATTGGAGCAGATTGGCCAATGGACTCGCACAAGGCTCAGTGCAAGGTTTTAACATTTATACAAATAAGCTGCCGATGACCATGCCTCGTAAGTGCGTCCATGTTAATGACATTTCGTGTGCAACATAAGGTTCATAATTCTACACTGTGGAGCAGATCCTTATTGAAGGTGTTAGAAAAGTGATGTATTAGAAGGCATCTTGCATTGAATCCCTCATCAACAATATCCAGTGCATGTCAGCTCCGCAATCCCAGTATCCAAACAGAAATGTGCATCTACATTGATGGCCAGCATGATCCCAACTGCCATTGTTGTGTGTGACTCAAACTTGAAATTTTGTGAGGTCATTTTAAATATTGTATTGATTATTAACCACAAAGTGTCATTAATGAAGATCATAAATCCTTTGGTCATAGTCACTTGATTGTCCAATGAACAAATCCCCCCATTTGTTTATTTCAATTTTAAGACTGAAAACATAGCGCCCAAATGATGAGTCTGGTTATCACACCCAGGATCAAATTATTATTTCCCCCACGCACGTTGAAAATATCCAATAATATTTCCAATGAATACAAATATCCCACACATAATTGTTGTCATGACAATAATTTAACCACGTTTCCAAGTACTCCAGGTAAAAGGATACATTAAATGGATTCTAACTATCTCACATGTGAGTAATCTGGGAAATGACTCTTAGTGTCTGTGTGATTCTGTGTACGTAGGCCTTGATTCTGAAAGACTGACTGATTGTTCCAAACAGCAAATCGCTTCAGCTCCTCTCATCAAGCTAAGTACTGCCTACACCCACCCAGCTTACACTCACAAAACCTCAAACCCAGTGCCCATCATCAGTCAAGACTGGACAACATTTTTAATGAATTCTAATCCATTCAATGGCATCATTGGCTGGAGAAGCATTTGTAGCTCATCTCTAGCGGCTGCTGAGAATGTGTTGGTGAGCTGTTTTCTTGAACTGT
>NC_057725.1:72883118-72884604 GCF_004010195.1 Chiloscyllium plagiosum | reverse complement strand
TGATGATTGACATGGAAGGGAATTTGTAGTGCAAGGTGATCCCATGTATCTGCAGCTCGTGCACTTCGAGATGATTCTGGGTTTGGAATGTTTTGTTTGAGGAACTTTGGTGAATTTTTGCAATGCATCTGGTAGTTAGTACAAATTGCTGCTACAGAGAGTCAGTGGTGGAAATATGATGGTTGTGGTGGCCATCAATTAATTGTTTTATCCTAGATAGTGTCAAGCGTACTTGTGTCTGTTACATCCTGCTCATGCATGTGATGAATGTGTTGGTGAAGGCAACAGCTTGGAAGTCAGTGTGAAGCAGATGGAGAATGGTGACAGAATTCTGTGAGCATCCACATTTGAGGAAGGTACCCATAATCCCTCATGGTCCCCAGAGTCAAATTCTCAAAGATCGAAGAAGGTCATATACAGAGGTTTCTGCTGTTCCCTGAACGCTGCTTGGATTTGTCACACACTGACAGTCCTGGTCATTCAGCCTCTTGTTGGGCGGAAGTTGCACTGAGACTCGGGAGGAGTTCTTCAGCCAATGAGAGGAAGGGCTGACAATGATTCTTGTGATGACCTTTCCCATGACGGACATTGGGAAATCTCTCTGTATGGTCGGACCTGTTTTCTTTCTTGAAGTTGGTCACAATAAAGGATGCTGAGATGGATTCATGTCAAGAATGACTCTCCGCCATATTTTAGTCCTTCTCCCGGGATTCCATCTGTGCCAGTATCCTTGCTGTTGTTCTGTTGTTGGAGGTGTTCTTGCCCTCAGGGTGGGTTGGTGGTTTGTTGAGATGGTGGTGGGTAGTGTATTGTGGGATGCTCTCAGGAACACTTGTGCTGAAGGCTGTGAATTGGTGGAGGAGGCCCTCGAAGTGTTCTCTACAGCGAGTGCTCACTGCTTCTCCGTCTTTGATAAGGGACTCTCTGTGTTTGGCTCTCAGTTGGGTCACTCCCTGGGTACTCGGGCTATAGATGGATATGATTGTGCTGAAGAAGCCGCACACATTGTGTCTGTCAGCGAGTCACTGACTCTCCTGCGTTCTCTCTCCACCCACCATCTATTTGTTCACGGCTTCTTTGTTACACCTCGGCGTTCAGTTGCATCTCTGCTTGTTTCCTTCAGCTGGAGTTATGATGAATCTGCCGCTTCAGGGATACCTCACGTTTGCGGTCTCGGTTATCCTGGATCTCCTGCTTATTCTCACTGAGCCAGTCCTGGGGTTTCCTGGTGGAGGGGCCGAGGGTCTCCACTTAGCTACTGACTGGGGAGGGGTTTAAGGTGCACCAGATGCTATTGGTACTCTGTGAATCAGGTATCTTGGTCATCATCAGGTCGGCTGTGAGACACTGCCTGAGAAACACTTCTTTCAGCGAGATAGCGATAGTTCGAGTCTTTTGTCTCCTCCATTTTGTCTAGATTCAAGGCAGAGGCACTGACTGCTGTGATGTACTGCTTATGGCCCAGGGAATGTCAGAGGGTCATGAG
>NC_057725.1:72876136-72881399 GCF_004010195.1 Chiloscyllium plagiosum | reverse complement strand
GACAACACTACTATTATAGGACAAGCCAAAAAAAAAACTCCAGGGAATTCCTAGAGGCATGGCACTCATCCACAGATTCAATTAATAAGCACATCGACCTGGACCCAATATACCGACCACTGCAAAAGACAGCTGGACCTGACAACCGGAAGCGGCAGATTCAAACCACTACAAATGCCGGAGGAATGATAACAGAAGCCCTTCGAAGAATGCTCCCAAGCACTGAAGATGTCACCTAGACAGGGGACGAAACGTCTGCAACACAAATTTCCAGCTCAGCGAACAGAACCACAGCAAAGAGTACCTGAGCTACAAATCTTCACACAAACTTTGAATTCGGCTCTCAGTTTGTCTGACAATTGCAACAGCTTTTCCTCACCCACCTTTTATCAAACTTCAAAAGTCACTTCTCCCATCCGCATTTACAAACTGAAAGTGTCATTTCTCTCACTTTTAATCTAACCAACTAAGAGTAGTGGAAATTAAACAGATATTTCTCTTCTACGTTTTATTTAAAGGTCTCGAAAATTAATCCTCAAGTGCATTTTAATCTACTGGAACCTCTCATACACCAAATCTGTCTAAATTACAGATCTGATCCATCCAGTCTATCTAAGCCTGTCCAAATCCCAGAAGAGCCCCCAATGTGCTCTGACGTGGAGTTCAAAACCCCTCTGATATTTAAAGCTGGAACACTCAGGAAAACTCACCTCAACACGCCTTGTAATCTGTTAAAAATGTGTGAGGGAAGAGATTTCCACCGTTTAAGGAAAAAATAACAATGTATTTTTCTAACTCTAACAAAGAACATGAATCAAAAACTATTAAAAAATCATAACTTAATTTCATTGGTTAAACTCGAATTATTGTCAAAACAGCCACCAAAACGCAGGGATCCATTCACCAGCCAATTATCACATGTATCTATGTTGGCAGAGCCCTTCTCTTAGCTGTTCAGTGTACTGGCAGCTGCTCCTGCACCTTAAAGTCAGGAAACACTTTCTATCCTAAAGTGACCATACACTCTTTAGAATTTGTAACAGTATATAAGAATTGTTACAATATACTAGTACCTAAGATGGCGCCATAACAGATGACATTGTAAAACTTTTCACTGCATTCCTGTACATTTGTACTTGCGTACATGTGACAATAAAGGCCAATGAATACTAATTCTAGAAGATAAGGCGGGAGGAGGGTGTAAGGAGTAAACAATGGGTAGGGATAGAGCCCAAAGAGAGTGAAGAACAGTTGGACAGACAAAAGAGTGGACAGAAGTCTGTCTAGGAGGGTGAATAGCTGCAATTGGAGACTTTTAGAAGCTAACAGTGGTTATCATGTAATAGCTGACTGTGAGGCAACGTCTGGTGTGGGGATTGCAGGTCAGGACAAGACAGGGTTCAGGCCCTAAAGTTATTGAACCTAATATTGGGAAACAGATGGGTGTTTCCAACAATTGTCAATGGTGTCGTGGTCATTAATAGACTCGTAATTCCTGATTTTTAAAAGTTGAGGTTTGTTATCAAGTTGTAAATGTTTACCAAACCTTGAAGGGAGCTGAAATTGCTGGCTAGCACAACGTGTTCGGAATGACTTTAAGTTGTAACACTGGATTGAACCAGATAGCTGCAGATGTTTGCCATGGTAGACGACCAGTTTAAACTATGCCCCAAGTTCCCAAATTCTACTCAAATGTGAAAAAATAGTGTTTTGACAGCACTAAACCAATGAAATATACGATGTTTCGAGGGTATAAATATCAGACATTTCGAACAGTTACCCTGAGCAGCAAAGAACACAAACAAAAAACAGAATAGTACAGACTGCTCGCAGACCTGAAAGTTCCCTTTATATATGAAAGACCTGAAAGCAGAATCCAAAGAAGGAGAGAAAACAGAATACAGAGAAGAACCAAAAGATGCTTGGTTTTGAAATAAAACGTATATTTCTAAATCTTAATTGAGGTTTTATTGGACCAGTATTGTAGAGTTGGGAGGTAAAAGATAGGTTTAAGAAAAAAAAGAGTTGTAAGCAGTTGCTGTCTAATGTTCTTGTTTGGACGTAAAGAAATGAATTGTTCATTTTTATTTTTAATAGTGAGATCTGGGATAATTCTTTGACGCTTAAAATGTAAAGATTTACGGCATGAGGTGAACGTTTTCTGTGTGTCGGGTTTAAATTAACAGAGGGGTTTACTTAATGTCAAAACAGATAGGGGGTCATCATCAGGATTTGAACAATTTGGGTCTTCAATTTGTGGTTTGAACCCGTTTAGATAGATCTGAGATTTGAACAGAATTGATGAGGTTTGGGGTACGAATAAACTCCAGTAGTTTTAAATGCTTTGAGAATAGTGTTCTATGTGTTCAATTAGAATTTTACTATTCAAATAAAACGTCGGTAAGACAATTTCAGTTACCCTGTAGCGTAACAAGTGTAGCTTCATCTCCCTTGAACTGCCCCCATGTAATTCCTCCATTACGCACCCACTGTATGTAAAAGTCCCTCTGTATTTCTATCCATCCACAATATCCTTTCCCCGCACCATGTCCCAGCCCCTGGGATGGAGGGTAAAAAGTGCATGTGCAGAGACTAATCTCTCTTTCGACTGCCTATGCTATGTGATAGTGTTATAAAATCATACAGCCTGGAAAAAAAACCTTCACCAATCTACGCCAACCATAATCCCCAACTAAACTAGTCCTACCCTCCTGTGGAGAAAGTGAGGACTGCTTTGCTGGAGATCAGAGCTGAAAATGTGTTGCTGGAAAAGCACAGCAGGTCAGGCAGCATCCAAGGAACAGGAGAATCGACGTTTGGGGCATGATTCCTGAAGAAGGGCTCATGCCCGAAACGTCGATTCTCCAGTTCCTTGGATGCTGCCTGACCTGCTGTGCTTTTCCAGCAACACATTTGCAGCACTCCCCTCCTGTGCTTGATCGATATCCCTCCGAACCGGTCCCATTCATGAACTTATCCAAATGGTTTTTAAATGTTAAAATTTACATGACACCAGGATATAATCCAAAAGGTTTATTTGGAGTTACAAACTTTTGCAGCACTGTTCCTTCATCAGCTACCTATTACGGCAGGATCATAGGAATCAGAATGTATAGCCATAGATCATAGTGTCAGATCACTGATGACATATTGTACAAACCGAGATTGCTGTTTCTAAAGTTGTAACTGTAACTGCATCCAACACTTTTCCTGGCAGTTCATTCCATACACAAACTATTCGCTGTATTAATAAATTTGCCCATCATGTCCTTTTTAAATCTTTCTCTTCTCACCTTAAACCTGTAACCACAAGCTTTGAACTCCCCCAACATAGGGAAAAGATCCTTGTCATTCACCTTGTCTATGCCCCTCATGGTTGTATAAAACTCAATACGTTCACAGCTAGATCCTCAATGCTCCAGTGAGAAAAGTCGTAGCCTTTCCAGTCTATTTTCATATCTCAAACCCTCCATTCCCAGCAACATTTTCTGAACCTTCTGCAGTTTACTAATATCCGACCTCGAGCAGGGTGGCCAGAGCTGGACACGTTAATCCAGAAGAGGCCTCACCAACATCCTGCACAAACTCAACATGACATCCCCCAAGTCCTATACTCAAAGGTCTGAGCAATGAAAGAATGCACACCAGATGCTTTCTTAACCATTATGTCTACCTGTGATACAAATGTCAAAGAAATATGTATCGAAACCCCGAGGTATCTGTGTTTTACAACAATACCCAAAGGCATTACCATTAATTGGAGAAATGGTAATGGTCACCCCTCAGCCTCTGACGTTCCATATATAATAGCCCTAGCATATTCAAACTCTCCCTATAGCTCAAATCCTCCAACACTGGCAACATCATTGTACATCTTTTCTGAACCCTTTCAGGTTTCACAACATGCTTCCGACAGGAAGGAGACCAGAATTGCATGCAATTTTCCAACAGTGGCCTAAACAATGTCCTGCAACTTGAACTCTCAACTCCATTGTCAGTACTCTGACCATTAAGGAAAGCATACCAAACGCCTTCTTCACTATCCTATTGACTTACGACTCCACTTTCAACGAGCTATGAATCTGGACTCGAAGTTCTCTTTGTTCAGCAGCACACTTAGAACCTTACCATTAAGTGTACTGGTCCTACTATGATTTGCTTTCCCAAAATGCAGCACCTCACATTTATCTAAATTAAAATCCATCAGCCACTTCTCAGCCCATTGGCCTATCTGATCAAGATCCCGTTATACATTGAGGTAACCTTCTTCGATGCCCACTACTCCTCCAATTTTGTTGTCATCAGCAAACTTACAAACTATACCTCTTATGCTCACATCCAAATTATTTATATAAATGATGAAAAGTACTGGACCCAGCACGGATCCTTGTGGCACTCCACTGGTCACAGGCAACCAGTTTGAAAAACAACCCTCCACCACCACCCTCTGCCTTCTACCTTTGAGCCAGTTCTGTTTTGAAATGGCGAGTTCTCCCTGTATTCAATGATGTCCAACCTTGCTCACAAGTCTCCCATGTGGAACCTTGTCAAATGTGCTACTGAAGTCCGTATAGATCACATCTACCGCTCTGTCCTCATCAATCCTCTTTGTTACTCCTTCAAAAAACTCAATCAAGTTTGTGAGACATGGTTTTCCACGCACAAAGCAATCAGTCTTTGCCTTTCCAAATACATGTGCATCCTGTCCCTCAGTATTCCCTCCAACAACTTTCCAACCACTGACATCAGGCTCACTGATCTATAATTCCCTGACTTGTCCTTACCAGCCTTCTTAAACAGTGGCACCAATTTACCCACCTCCAGTCTTCCAGAACCTTACCTGTGACTATCAATGATACAAATATCTCAGCAAGAGGCCCCGCAATCACCTCCCTAAATTCCCTAGCGTTCTCGGGTACACATGATCAGGTCCTGGGGATTTATCGACTGTTATGCATTTCAAGACAGCTAGCACTTCCTCCTCTGTAATATGGACATTTTTAAATATGTCAGCATCTATTTCCCGACATTCTATATCTTCCATGTCCTTTTCAACAGTAAATACTGATGCAAAATAATCGTTTAGTATCCACCCCAACTCCTGAGGCACCAGGAGTTGGGGTAGATACAAAGGCCGCCTTGCTGATCTTTGAGTGGCTCTATTCTCTCCTTGTTACCTTTTTGTCCTTAATATATTTGTAAAAAGCATTTGGATTCTCCTTAACTCTATTTGCCAAAGCTATCTCATGTCTCCTTTTTGCCC
>NC_057725.1:72868680-72875509 GCF_004010195.1 Chiloscyllium plagiosum | reverse complement strand
CAGCAACATTTTCTGAACCATCTGCAGTTTATTAATATCATACCTCGAGCAGGGTGGCCAGAGCTGGACACGTTAATCCAGAAGAGGCCTCACCATCATCCTGTACAAACTCAACATGACATCCCCCAAGTCCTATACTCAAAGGTCTGAGCAATGAAAGAATGCACGCCAGATGCTTTCTTAACCATCCTGTCTACCTGTGATACAAATTTCAAAGAAATATGTATCGGAACCCCGAGGTCTCTGTGTTTTACAACAATACCCAAGGGCATTACCATTAATTGGAGAAATGGTAATGGTCACCCCTCAGCCTCTGACGTTCCAGATATAACAGCCCGAGCATATTCAACCTCTCCCGATAGCTCAAATCCTCCAACACTGGCAACATCCTTGTACATCTTCTCTGAACCCTTTCAGGTTTTACAACGTCCTTCCGACAGGAAGGAGACCAGAATTGCATGCAATTTTCCAACAGTGGCCTAACCAATGTCCTGCAACTTGACCTCTCCACTCCTTTATCAGTACTCTGACAATTAAGGAAACGCCTTCTTCACTATCGTATTGACTTACGACTCCACTTTCAACGATCTATGAATCTGCACTCTCAGTTCTCTTTGTTCAGCAGCACACTTAGAACCTTAAAATTAAGTGTACAGGTCCTACTATGATTTGCTTTCCCAAAATGCAGCACCTCACATTTATCTAAATTAAAATCCAACTTTCACTTCTCAGCCCATTGGCCTATCTGATCAAGATCCCGTTATACATTGAGGTAACCTTCTTCGATGTCCACTACTCCTCCAATTTTGTTGTCATCAGCAAACTTACAAACTATACCTCTTATGCTCACTTCTAAATTATTTATATAAATGATGAAAAGTACTGGTCCCACCACGGATCCTTGTGGCACTCCACTGGTCACAGGCCACCAGTTTGAAAAACAACCCTCCACCACCACCCTCTGTCTTCTACCTTTGAGCCAGTTCTGTTTTCAAATGGCGAGTTGTCCCTGTATTCCATGATGTCCAACCTTGCTCACTAGTCTCCCATGAGGAACCTTGTCAAATGCGTTACTGAAGTCCGTATAGATCACTTCTACCGCTCTGCCCTAATCAATCCTCTTTGTTACTTCTTCAAAAAACTCAATCAAGTTTGTGAGACATGATTTTCCACGCACAAAGCCATGTTGACCATTCCTAATCAGGCTTTGCCTTTCCAAATACATATGCATCCTGTCCCTCAGTATTCCCTCCAACAAATTTCCCACCACTGACATCAGGCTCACTGATCTATAATTCCCTGGCTTGTCCTTACCAGCCGTCTTAAACATTGGCACCACGTTACCCACCTCCAGTCTTCCAGAACCTTACCTGTGACTATCAATGATACAAACATCTCAGCAAAAGGCGCCGCAATCACCTCCCTAGATTCCCTAGAGCGCTAGGGTACACATGATCAGGTCCTGGGGATTTATCGACTGTTATGCATTTCAAGACATCTAGCACTTCCTCCTCTGGAATATGGACATTTTTAAAGATGTCACCATCTATTTCCCGACATTCTATATCTTCCATGTCCTTTTCAAAAGTAAATACTGATGCAAAATAATCGTTTAGTATCCACCCCAACTCCTGAGGCACCAGGAGTTGGGGTAGATACAAAGGCCGCCTTGCTGATCTTTGAGTGGCTCTATTCTCTCCTTGTTACCTTTTTGTCCTTAATATATTTGTAAAAAGCATTTGGATTCTCCTTAACTCTATTTGCCAAAGCTATCTCATGTCTCCTTTTTGCCCTCCTGATTAATCTCTTATTTGTACTCCTACTGCCTTTATAGTCCTCTCAGGATTCACTCGATCTATCCTGTCTATACCCGAGATATGATTCCTTCTTTTTCTTAACCAAACCCTCAATTTCTTAAGTCACCCAGCATTCCCTATACCTAACAGCCATTCATTTCACCCTAACGGGAATATACTTTCTCTGGACTCTTGCGATCTCATTTCTGAAGACTTCCCATTTTCCAGCCGTACCTTTACCTGCCAATATCTGCCCACAGTCAGCTTTTGAAATGTCTTGCCCGACATCGTCAAAATTGGCCTTACTCCAATTTAGAACTTCAAATTTTAGCTCTGGTCTAACCTTTTCCATCATTATTTTAAATCTGATAGAATTATGGTCGCTGGCCCCAAAGTGCTCCTCCATTGACACCTCAGTCACCTGCCTGCCTCATTTTGCAAGAGTAGATCAAGTTTTGCACCTTCTCTAGTAGGTACATCGAAATACTGAATCAAAAACTTTTCTTGTACACACATTAACAAATTCCTCTCCATCTAAGCATTAACACTATGGCAGTCCCAGTCTATGTGTGGAAAGTTAAA
This sequence comes from Chiloscyllium plagiosum, assembly GCF_004010195.1. Classification (NCBI taxonomy): domain Eukaryota; kingdom Metazoa; phylum Chordata; class Chondrichthyes; order Orectolobiformes; family Hemiscylliidae; genus Chiloscyllium; species Chiloscyllium plagiosum. The sequence goes on along the minus strand of NC_057725.1, from coordinate 72,873,131 downwards.
ATCCCCTACCATAACCACCTTATTAATCTTCCATTAACTGAGATCTCCTTACAACTTTGTTTCTCAATTTCCCTCCGACTATTAAGATGTCTATAATACAATCCCAATAAGGTGGTCATCCCTTTGTTATTTCTCAGTTCCACCCAAATAACTTCCCTGGATGTATTTCCGGGAAATATCCTCCCTAAGTGCAGCTGTAATGTATCCCTTATCAAAAAAACTACTCTCTCTCCTCTTTTGCCTACCTTTCTGTCATTCTTGTAGCATTTATATCCTGGAACAATAAGCTACCAGTGCTGCCTATGCCTGAGCCATATTTCTGTTATAGCTATGATATCCCAGTCCCATGTTTCTAACCATTCCCTAAGTTCATCTAACTTTCCTGTTAGGCCTCTTGCATTGAAATAAATGCAGTTTAATTTATCAGTCCTACCTTGTTCTCTGCTTTGTCCCACCCTGCCCTGACTGTTTGACTTGTTCTCAACTGTATCAGTCTCAGATTAAAAGCTTTACTCATAATCTCCCTGGGTCTCACCCACCCACCTTACTAGCTTAAATCCTCTCGCGCAGTTCTAGCAAATCTCCCTGCCAGTAATTAGTTCTCCTTCCTCCCGAGCAGCTCTCGCAAATTTCCCTGCCAGTATACTAGTCCCCTTCCAATTTTAGTGCAATCCGTCCTTCTTGTACAGGTCACTACTATCCCAAAAGAGATTCCAATGATCCAAAAATGTGAATCCTTATCCCATCTACCAGCTCCTCAGCCATGCATTCCTGCCTTCACTTGCTCTTCGCACCAGGAGTAATCCAAATGTTACTAAACTCGAGGACTTCATTTTTAAGTTTCTACCTAACTCTCTGCAATCTCCCTTCAGAATCTCAACCTTTTCCCTTCCTGTATGATTGATTCCAATGTGTACAATGACCTCCTGCTGGTCCCTCTCCCGCTTGAGAAAATTCGGCACCCTCTCTGAGACACTTTGATCCTGGCACCAGGGAAGCAGCACACCATTCAGATTTTTCGCTGCTGGCCAGAGAAATGTCTGTCTGTACCTTGGACTAGACAGACCCCTAACATAATTGATCGCTTGGAACCCGACATACCTCTCATTACGTTACAGCCAGTCACAGTACCAGAATCTTGGCTGTTCCTGCTATGTACCCCTAAGATTCCATCATTCCCTACATTTTCCAAAACAGCATACTTGTTTGAAATGGGGATAGCCACAGAAGACTCCTGCACTAGCTGCCTCACCTTTCTTGAGTTAACCCATCTATGTGACCGAATCTGAGACATTCCCCCCTTCCTTTACCTGCCATCCATTACAGCCCCTTGCTTTTGTAAATTCCTCATTGCCTCGACCTGTCTCTCCAACCAATCCATTTGACATGGCGGGATTCGCAACCAAGAGAAGGAAGGGTCAGTCAGAAGAAGGAAAGCGAGGACGAGTGGCTGGAAAGAGAATCAGGGAGGTTATTTGAAATTGGCGAACTCAATGTTGAATCCGCTGATCACTGTTTACATCTGGAACCGCGAAACAGCAGGAGCGGAGTGAGAGTTCATTTTTTAAAATCCTTCCAATGACGATAAGAAAACAGGTTCGTTTTTAGTCATCAAACTGCTTGTGTGCCGACAGGCTGACGGAGGTTACATCAAACAAGCGGATGCTATCGGGTGGAAGAAGTCAGTGAGGTCAAAATGCCAAAAATACTCACACAGCACGTAAACAGGCCCTTCGGCCCAGAACCAGATTCAGAAATTGCTGGAAAAGCTCATCAGGTCTGGAAGCACCAGTGGAGAGAAATCAGAGATAACGTTTCGGGTGCAGTGGCCCTTCCTCAGGACTGACCTTAGGCCCAACTCGTCCAGACTGACAGAACTCCCTCAACAAAATTAATAAATTACTTTTCGCCAGTTCATGAGGGATTGAGAGACTTGATGACCAATCAGAAACGGAAGGAATTCTTGAGGCGCAGCATTAACCGACTGTGCGCGATCTCGCGGGGAGGAGCGGCGGTTTGGAGCTTGAAATTGCGCATGCGCGCTGTTTAATGTGGGAGCTGGCTTTGGGTCTTATGTGTGGGTTTCAACAAACTAACTGTGCAGACATACTGGGGAGGAATTCACACCAGACCATCTCTCCATCCCGAGGAAGGTATGGAGTTAGATTAGATTACTTACAGTGTGGAAACAGGCCCTTCAGCTTAACAAGTCCACACCGCCCCGCCGAAGCGTAACCCACCCATACCCCTACATTTACCCCTTACCTAACACTACGGGCAATTTAGCATGGCCAAGTCACCTGACCTGCACATCTTTGGACTGTGGGAGGAAACCGAAGCACTCGGAGGAAACCCACGCAGACACAGGGAGAACGTGCAAACTCCACACAGTCAGTCGCCTGAGTCGGGAATTGAACCCGGGTCTCTGGCGCTGTGAGGCAGCAGTGCCCACCACTATGCCACCCTGCCGCCCATTTTGTCAACGAGACTAAATGATTAAGAAAGAAACCAAACCACATAGAAATAGGCTCAGACCCAACCCATCCATCCTGAATGGAACTCGTCCATGTGGCTGTGTTTGGTTGATATCCGTGTAAATCCGTCCTCTTGGGTGACACGGTAGCTCAGTGGTTAACACCACCTCACTACCAGGGATCCAGGTTTGACTCCTCCCTGGGGCAACTGTGTGGAGTCCGCATGTTCTCCCTGTGTCTGTGTGAGTTTTCAGCTTGTTGCTGCGGTTTTCTCCCACAATCCAGAGATGTGCAAATTAGGTGAGTTGAGCATGCTTTCTAACCTATAATATTCACTGGTGTAGGTACGATGCATTAGCCATGAGATATGCAGGGCTATAGGGTTAAGATAGGGGGATGGATCTGGGTGGGATTGTATTTGGAGGGTTGGTGTGGCATTGTTGAGCTGAATGCCCTGTTTCCACAATGAAGGAGCTCTGTATTCTATCCTATCCATGTATCTGACCAAATGCAGTTGGTACTCAGAGTTAATGGGTATCAGGACTGAATGAGATGCAACCAAGGATTTGTGTGGTGAAGGGAGAAATTATGGGCATGAGGCTCAACATTACAGTCTCGCCTGGATGCTGAGGAGGTATCAGGAGACTGGAGGACTACCAACATTCCACCATTGTTCCAGAAAGGGTTCTAAAGCCAATCGTGGCACTTGCAGTCTTGTCAGTTTTGCTCTGGGAAGCTCTTGGCAATAATAATTGGAAATAAAGCTAGTAGTCATGTGGATAAGGTAGGCTGGTAAGGAAAAGTCAAGGGGAAATTGTGCATAACTAACTTGTTGATCTTAGTTTTGATGTATTAGTGGAAAGTGCCAATGGGAGCAATGCTACTGCCAAGAATTACACGGATTTCCTGAAAGTACCACATACCAGACTGGTGAGGAAGTTTGTAGGTCATGATACAAGAGGCAGGGACAACATTAACTGAGTTGGAGGAAAGAGAGAGAAAGTAATGGTCAATGGATATCTGAGATAGAGGAAAGTATGGAGTGGAATTCCCAGTGGGTTAATGTTGGGAATGGCAGGAGGAAAGACAAGCATGACTAAGTGAGGGACACTTACAAAACTAGGGCGGTTCTGAATTTCATATAAAAAAGGCACGGATAAGATTTAGGAAGCTAAAATTGGACAGAGCCTGTGAGGAATATAACGAAAACAGGAAAGACCTCAAGCAGGGAATTAGATCTAGATGAAGGAATTGAGAGTGATCTGGCTAAGTTTGCAGATGATACCAAGTTGGGAGAGGGACGTTTAGCATTGACGGGACAGGGAGATTTAGACTCGTTAGGCGAGTGGGTGAAGAAATGACAGATGGAATACAATGTGAGAAGGTGAGCAGTCATACACATTGGGAGGAAGAATAGATACATAGACTATTTTCAAAAGGAAAGAAAATTTCAAGTGTCAAGTACAAAGAGACTTGGGAGTTCTTGAGGAAGAATAGATGCATAGACTATTTTCAAAAGGAAAGAAAATTTAAAGTGTCAAGTACAAAGAGACTTGGGAGTACCGGTTAAGTCAATAGTGAGGAAGGTAAATATGTTACGACATGGTCATGACCTTTCTGTTAATTAAACCAAACACCCAGAAAAGCGCACCTCACCTTGTAATCTGTTAAAATATGAGTGACAGAGAATTTCCATATTCTGGTACTGTCAATTTATTATTTTACTGTAAAAGTGAACATTAAACAACAAGTATTTACAACTCTAAGCTTCCCTTTCTCTTAACTGCTTATTACCTGCCTCCCACACTATAACAATACACTGTTTCAATGAACATCTTATTAAAATTTCATCAACTTAATTGCAAAACTATACAGTGGCTGTCGTCTTTAATGGCTGCCTTTCTTCTTCCAGCTGAAGATCTCCTTGGGTCGTTGTTTTTTCTTCTTACTGTGAAGATGTTTCATATGAAAAGGTAC
>NC_057725.1:72855832-72863752 GCF_004010195.1 Chiloscyllium plagiosum | reverse complement strand
CTGCTTTCTCTCCCCCACCTTTCTTAAAAAGTGGTATAACATTAGCCACCCTCCAATCCGCAGGAACTGATCCCGAATCTATCGAACTCTGGAAAATAATCACCAACGCATCCACGATTCCTCGAGCCACCTCCTTCAGTACCCTGGGATGTCGACCATCCGGCCCAGGGCACTTATCAACCTTCAGATCTGACAGTCTCTCCAACACCAATTCCTGGCAAATATAAATTCCCTTAAGTGCAGGTCCTTCAGCCACTTTTACCTCAGTGAGATTGCTTGTGTTTCTCCCCAAAGAACACATTGATACCTGCAGTACGCTTTTTCTTACGAAGTTTTACACATGCTCTGTTTTCTGCTATCCATTACTTCTCTTGTTTGAGCCAATCCATAGCCTGAATGATTTCAGTGTCAGATTCTGAATCCTAAGATCTTATCTCCGCTGTCTATGCACATTGGTCCATGATAGATCTGAACTAAAGTGATAATAAACTGGCACATTTGGGATTTAAACAACTGCCTGTAGAACTCAAAGTGTAGAATACAGAATCTGAGGGAAATGCCAGTTTGCGTGAGACTATGATTATCAGAACTGGATATATGTCACTATATGTGATGACGAGTGTCTGTAATTATATTATTAAGTGTAAATTATTTTCAGTTCTAGTAATGATTGTTATTAATAAAGTTGAACATTATTTGTATCAGTGATATTGTCATTCATTTAAAACAAACAATACTTAACCATCAAAACTAAGTAGCATGACACACGCTGCATTATCATTATCAGAAGAATTGTCTTCAGTAATTGCTTTGTAAATGATTGTTAATATTTCAGATAGAGATATTAAGAGATACTACATTAATATCAGAAAGTGTTCATAATACCGTAATATTCATGTCAGTAGCAGTAATTAAATTATTTCAATAATAATCCACATTAAAATAACACAGTACGTTATTACAATGAGTGATAACATGTAACCCATGATACATTGTATCAGATTATTACAACGTAAGTCCATAAGACGTAGGGAGAGGAGCAGGCCATTCAACCCCTTGAGGCTTCTCTCCCAACCAATAAGATCACAGCTGCTCTGTCATTTCCACTTTTCTGTCCTTTCTCCGTATTCCTCGATTCCCTCACTGATCAAACATCTATCTATCTGAGCTTTAGATACACATGACAGCATGGTTAGGAGGTTTGAGCGTGACACAAAAAGTGACATTATAGCAGCGAAGAAGGTTTTCTAGAATTACAAAGGCGTGTTGATCGAATGGGTCAATAGTCTGAAAAATGGCATATGGAGTTCAATCTGGAAAAAGGCAAGGTATTGCAACATACAATGAGAAGCCTGGTATAATTAATGGTAGGGCCTTGAGTACCGTTGTAGAACAGTGGGCTATGAGGTGTAGGACATAATACTTCGAAATTTGCGTCACATATATACAGGATGTTTAAAAAGATGTGAGGAACACTTGCCTTCATTGCTCAGTCCTTTGAGTATAGGAATTGGAAGCTCATGTTAAAGTTGTACAAGGCATTGTTGAGGCTTCTTCTGGAATATTGTTCAGTCCTGGTTGCCCAGTAACAGGAAGGGTATTGTTAAGCTGAAGAGGGTTCAGAAGAAATTTACCAGAATGTAGCTGGGTTTAGAAGGTTTGAGTTATAATTAAAAGCTCGAGCATAGGAGATTGAGAGGTGACCTGATAGAAGTTTCTAATGTAATGACGAGTACAGATAGAGGTGATTGTCCTTTTACCAGGGACAGGCGATTTCAAGATGATGGCACACATTTTTAAGGTGGGAGAGAGACTTGAAAAAGTCAGGGGGGGTGGGGGTAATGTTTTACACAAAGGGTGGTACACATGTGGAATGAACTTCCTGAGGAAGTAGTAGATCTGGGTACAATTACAATGTTTAATAGTCCTTCGGATAGTCACACGAATAGGAAAGGTTTGGAGGGATATGGGCCAGGAACAGGCAGGTAGGACGAGTTTCATTTGGAATTCTGTTTGGCATGGACTGGTTGGGCCGAAGGGTCTGTTTCCGTGCTGTATGACTCAATGACTCTACCTCCACCGCTCTCTGTGGCATGGGGATTTCCAAAGGCAATCAATCCTCAGAGAGGAAATAAATCCTCATCTCAGTCTTAAATTGGTGCCTCTTTATTCTAAGGCTATGCCGCTTTCTCCTAGAATCTCCCATGAGGGGAAACATCTCCTTGCATTTTTCCTATCAAACACCTTAAGAATCTTGTATGTTTCAAAGACCTTAAGAATCCTGTATGTTTCATTCTAACTTTAGTGGGTAATGTCCCAGGGTGTTTAACTTTTGTTCGTCAAGCAATCTCAATACCAGGGATCATCCAAGTGAACGTTCTCTGAACTGCCACCGATGAAAGGATATCTTCCCTTAAGTAAGGGGAGAGCAAAATTGCTCCAGTACTGCTGGTGTGGTCTCCCCAGTACCTTGCACCGCTGCAGTTATTCTTCCCTACTCTTACAAGTCATTTGGGAAATTCAATCTGTGAGTGAGCACTCTAATCCAGAACCTGAAGCTAGTACTGGCTTCACTAACAGCTAACACGTTTAGTAATACATTTCGCAAAACAAAATAAAAGCAACTAAATCAGAACCTTAAATTCGGAATTTTACAATGACAGAATCTCATGGAACAGAAGAGGCCTTTCGGCCCAATGTGTTAGACCAAAATTACGATATATCTACCTCAGTCCCACTTTCCACACTTGGCCCATAGCTTAGAATGTTAGACATTTCAAGTGCTAATCCAAGTACTTTTTTTAATGGTTGTGAAGTTTCCTATCGCAACTACCCATCCTGGCATTGCATTTCAGGTTCTTACCATCCTCTAAGCAAGATGTTTCCTGCAAACCTCCTGGCTTTCAACTTAAATTAATGCCATGTTACTTTTGGTAGTTCAACTTGTTGTTTTCTATTCATCTTGTCCATGCCCCTCACAGTCTCACACACTCCAATCTCTGCTCTAAAGAATTCAGCCGAGCTTATCCACCCTCACACTTCACAGCCAGATTGGTACAGTCATAGTTCTGGTGAATTTCCTTTGCACTCCCTCCAGTGCAATCACATGTAGTGACCAGAACTGCATTCAACACTACAATTGTGACCGACCCTGTACTGCATGCAAATCCTGTCCTGCTCAAACAACACTTGCCTGCTCTTAAAATCTATGCCTCGACTGTTGGAAGTACATGTCCAGTATACCTTCTATGCCCCATTAACCTGTCCTGCCACCTTTGGGGTCTCTGGACAATCACCTCAAGATATTTCTGTTCCTTTGAATTTCCTCATATCCTCCCATTCACTGAGTACTGTCTTGTTTTGTGACTTTTGCCAAAGTGCATCACTTCCCGTTTATCCGGGATACATTGCATCTCCCATCCTACCAATCTGTTTATTTCTACATAATCTAAGCCTGTATTCCTCACTACCAACCACCTGGACAAAATCTGAGTTTTCCACGAACTTACACATCATTCCAAACTCCTCCCACCACCCCCTCCCCGCCACACATGCACACATCATTTATGAGTATCACAATCAAGAACGCACCCAACACTGATGCCTGTGGTATGCCACAAGACGCCAGTCTCCAATTACACAAACAGCCTTCTGTCAACACCCTCCACCTCCTCTGAATGAGCAAGATTTGGAGCCAACTAGGTGGAATCTAGTAGGCGTTTGATAAGGTTCCCCATGGTAGCCTGATGGAGAACGTGAAGTCGCTTGGGGACCACAGTGTACTAACAAGATGCTGAGAGAACTGGCTGGGCAATGGGAGACCGAGAGAAGTAGTGGAAAGGGAGTTTCTCAAAATGGAGACCTGTGACCAGCGGTGTTCCACAGGTATCCCTGCTGGGACCACTTTTGTTTGTGATACTCGAGGTAGGTATAGGTGGTCTGATTATTAAGTTTGAAGATGACACTAACCTTGGTGATGTACCAGATAGGGAAGGGAATTGTCAGAAAACACAACAGAATATAGATATATTGAGAGTTAGGCAGAGAAATGGCGGATGGAGTTCAATCCGTGCAAATGTGACTTGATGCATTTTGGAAGATTCAATTCAAGTGTGAACTATATGGTAAAAGAAAAGCCCTGAGGAAAATTGATGTGCAGAGAGATCTGGGTGTTCAGGACAATTGTAACCTACAGGTGGCAACGCAGGCTGATAGAGTGGACAAGAAAGCTTACAACGTCCTTTTCTTCATTGTACTGGGTATTGACTGCAAGAGTTGGCAGGTCGTGTTACAGTTATATAAGACTTTGGTTCGGCCACATTTGGAATACTGCGTACAGGTCTTGTCACAACATTACGAAAAGGTTGTGGATGCTTTGAGAATAGTGCTGAAGAGGTTCGCCAGGCTGTTGCCTGGTATGAAGGGCGCTGGTTATGAGGAAAGGTTGAGTAGATTAAGATTATTTTAATTAGAAGGACGAAGGTAGAGGGGGGAGGCCTGATTAAGGTCTACAAAGTAATGAGAGGTATAGACAGGGTGGATCGCAAAAGCCTTTTCCAGGGTCAATTATGAGGGGTCAAGAGCTCAAGATGAGAAGGGAAACGTTTAAGGGAGATATGCATGGAAAGTTCTTTACACAGAGGTTGGTGGGTGTCTGGAACGCATTGCCAGCGGAGGTGGTAGAGCTAAGCACGATAGCATCATTTGAGATGTATCTAGACAAATACATGAATGGGCAGAGAGCAGAGGAATTCAGCTCCTTATAAAATTGGCAACAGGTTTTGATGTAGATTGGCACAGGCTTGGAGGGCCGAAGGGCCTATTCCTGTGCTGTAATTTTCTTTGTTCTTTGTTCTAAGTTACTCTGGATGCCATGTGCTTTTATCTTCGTTATCAATTTCCCATGTCGGACTTTACCAATGGCTTTGATGAAATCCAAATCAATTACATCAATTGCCCTACCCTCATCTATCGACCTGGTTGTTACCTTGAAAACTCCAACAGATTTATTCAGCATAACCTCCTTCTGACAAAGCCATGCTGGATATCTCTGATCAAACTTTGTCTCTCAAAGACAGAGTTCACTCGTTCAGAATTTTCTCCAACGGTTTTCCTCATGCTGATGTGATACTCACTGATCAGTTATTCCTCGTCTCTTGCTACAGCTGTTTTCGTGTCATCTGAGAATTTATTCATTATATCCACTACATTTAAGAACAAATTATTGCACATCACAAACAACAATACTTCCAGCACCGACACCTACAGAACCTATTGCAAATGGACATCCACTAAAAGAAACATGATTTTACCATTAGTCCCTGCTTCCTCCCTCTCAGCAATTTTCAACTCAAACTTGCCACTTTACTTTCAATCTCATCGTATCTTACTTTCATGACTTGCCCACAATCAAGGGCCTTCTGAAAAGGGACCAGATCAAAAGCATTGTTACTGTCCAAGTAGACCACATGAAAAGCATCACTCTTAAAAACACATTTTATTCTACCTCCAAGCCGAGCTGAGGCTGATAGCCAAGTTCCTACCCGCGAGGATGGCCTCAACTTGGACATTAGGTTCATGTCACACTTCAGGTGACCCTCTTTATGATACACTCTCACACGTACACATACACGCCACTCTTACATACTCACTCACTCACACAGGCCCTCACTCATACACACGCACTCTCTCTCACACACGCGCTCTCTCTCATGCGCAGAATACACCCTGTAAGAGTTGCATACGCACTCACACTTGCAGGTGAACACACCCTCTCTCCCTCATATGCGCCCACGTGCAGACACAAACACACACGAACACACATACGTCTATGGGATGAATTTGCATTGAAAGAATCGTAATTGCAGTCATTTTATTTTGTTCAAAATACTCGCATTCTGCAGGCAGTCAACCCATGTAACAATTTATAATTTCTGACTTTGGAAATAGAACCAGTCTGACTCAAGACTGAGGTACAGACAGACTCACATCTTTAATGCACTGTCTGAGCTAAGATGTCACTTTTTTTATATAAAACCTTAAGTAATCGTGAGAATGGTAATTGAAAGAAGTTCTGGGATTTATATATTAATGAACTGTAACCTGCAACCCATTCTGTGAGATAAAAGACAAAGCAATCTTGGTTTGTTCAACACATCGTATCAGTTGCATGCATGGCACGCTTATCTTTTGCTATAAATTCTGTGTCTTATGATGCTGCTCCACAGCTAGCTGATGAAGGTGCAGCGGTCTGAAAGCTAGCATTTCCAAGTAAACCGGAAAAACATAGAACAGTACAGCAGAGTACAGGCCCTCCCTTCGGCGCACGATGATGTGCCGAGCATTTATCTTAACCTAAGACCAACCAGACGTAGCTCCTCCTCAATTTACTGCCGTCCATGCTCTTGTCCAGCAGTTGCTTAAATATCCCTCATTTGTTTGACTCTACTACTGCTGCTGCTGGCAGTGCGTTCCACACACCCACCACTCTCTGCTGAAAGAACCTACCTGTGACATCTGCCCTATACCTTTCTACAATCATCTTAAAATTATGATCCCTCCTTATAGCCATTTCTGCCCTGGAGAAAAGTCTCTGGCTATCTACTCTCCCTGTGCCTCTCACTACCTTTTACACCTCTATCAAGTCATCTCCTTCCTTCCTTCTCCCCAGTGTGAAAAGCCCGAGATTACTCAAACACTCTTCGGAAGACAAGCCATGCAGGCTGCATGCTGATAAATCTCGTCTGCACCCTCTAGAAAGCATCTACATCCTTCCTATAAAGAGGTGACCAGAACTCGACACAATGTTCCAAGTGTGGCCTAATTAGGGTTGTATAGCGCTGCAACAAAGCCTTGCAGCTCTTGAACTCAATTTTTGTATTAATGCAAGACAAAACAATACACACCTTCTTAACAACCGTATCAACTTGAGTGGCAACATTGAGGGATCTATGTATGTAGACCCCAAGGTCCCGTTGTTCCTGTCAAGAATCCTGTCTTTAATTGTGTCATCAGCATTCGAATTCAACCTTCCAAAACGAATCACTTTGCAAAATGAATCCAGGTTCAAATCCATCTGCCACTTCTCAGCCCAATTCTGCATATTGTCAATGTCTTTTTGGAGCCCTCAATACTACCTACAATAACACTGACATATCTGTCATTGGCAAACTTACTAACTCACGCTTACACTTCTTTATCGAAGTAATTTATTAAAAAATACAAAGAACAGAGGCCCAAATAGAGTGCAGAATGTTCTCACGGGGGAGAGGGGCCAGCAAGGGGATATTGTCCACATCGGAACCAACGATGTAGGAAGGAAAAAGGTTGAGATTCTGAAGGGAGATTACAGAGAGTGAGGCATAAATATAAAACGGAGATCCTCAAGGGTAGTAATATCTGGATTACTCCCAGTGCTACGAGCTAGTGAGGGCACGAACTGGAGGATAGAGCAGAGGAACTGCTGTATGGGAGAAGGATTTACATTTTGGGATCATTTGAATCCCTTTTGGGGTAGAAGTGACCTGTACAAGAAAGACGGATTGCACCTAAATTGGAAGGGGACCAATATAATGGCAGGGAAATTTGCTAGAACTGCTCGGGAGGATTTCAACTAGTAAGGTGGAGGGGTGGGACCCTGGGAGATAGTGGGGAAAGAGATCAATCTGAGACTGGCACAGTTGAGAACAGAGGTGAGTCAAACAGTCAGGCAAGTAGTGACAAGGTAGGACGAATAATTCAACTGCATTTATTTCAATGCAACGGGCCGAACAGGGAAGGCAGATGAACTCAGGGCATGGTTAGGAAGATGGGACTGGGATATCATAGCAATTACAGAAACGTGGCTCAGGGGTGGGCAGGACTGGCTGCATAATGTTCCAGAATACAAGTGCTACAGGAAGGACAGAAATGGGGGGGAAG
>NC_057725.1:72842713-72854498 GCF_004010195.1 Chiloscyllium plagiosum | reverse complement strand
GTGGTGGACAGCGAAGAGGGTTACCTCAGATTGCAACAGGGTCTGGACCAGATGGGCCATTGGGCTGACAAGTAGCAGATGGAGTTTAATTGAGATAAATGCGAGGTGCTGCACTTTGGGAAAACAAATCTTAGCAGGACTTATACATTTAATGGTAACGTCCTAGGGAGTGTTGCTGAACGAAGAGACCTTGGAGTGCAGGTTCATAGCTCCTTGAAAGTGGAGTCACAGGTAGATCGGATAGTGTAGAAAGTATTTGTTATGTTTCCTTCATTGGTCAGCATATTGAGTGCAGGAGTTGGGAGGTCATGTTGCGGCAGTACAGTGCATTGGTTAGGCCACTGTTAGAATATTGAGTGCAATTCTTTTCTTCTTCCTATCAGAAATATGTTGTGAGACTTGAAAGGGTTCAGGAAAGATTTACAAGGATGTTGGCAGGGTTGGAGGATTTGAGCTCTAGGGAGAGGCTGAACATGCTGGGGCTGTTTTCCCTGGAGCATCGGAGGCTGAGGGGTGACCTAATAGAGGTTCACAAAATTATGAGGGGCATGGATCGGATAAATAGGCAAAATGTTTTCCCTGGGGGCAGTGAGTCCAGAACTAGAGGGTATAGGTTAAGGGTGTGAGGGGAAAGATATAAAATAGACCTAAGGGGCAACCTTTTCACGCAGAGTATGGTACGTATATGGAATGAGCTGCCAGAGGACGGCTTACAGACTGGTACAATTGCCACATTTCAGAGGCATCTCGATGGGTATATGAATAGGAAGGGTTTGGACTGATATGGGCCGGGTGCTGGGTGGTAGGATTAGATTGGGTTGGGATATCTGTTCGGCATGGAAGCGTCTGTTTCCATGCTGTACATCTCTGTGACTCTATGAGTCCAAGAACACATCCATGCAGGACACCACTGGTCACCGACCTCCAGACAGAATCTTTCCATCCACAACCATTCACTGTCTTCTTGCAGCCAGGCACGTCTGTATCCACTTGGACACACATGGTGCTGTGTGATTTTTAACTTTTTCCAACCCATTCCAAAACCAGCACCTCGTCTTTAATCTATCTTCATAATAGTCATTCCTCAAAAATTGAACAGTTCTCTCAAACCTCTTCTGCATTCACTTGAAAGTGTGCACAATCTTCCGAAGATAGCATACCCAGAACTGGATGCAATATTCCAGCTGAGGCCAACTTGTATCGTGCACAAGTTTTGTAATTAATTGCTCCTCTCCACAAATTAATGTAGCCTGAGCTTAGATGGACAGTTACACCAATCAGACTGCTCGGCCTGTTACGTTTACATGAGAAAGTGAGGACTGCAGATGCTGGAGATCAGAGCTGAAAATGTGTTGCTGGAAATGGGCATCAGGTCAGGCAGCATCCAAGGAGCAGAAGAATCGACGTTTCGGGCATGAGCCCTTCTTCGGAATGGTCGGTTCCGTAGGCCGGTGCTGAGGAAGGAGATGTGGCTGTGGTTGCGAGTCTGTTTGAAAACGTGGCTGAAGAGCTTCTGGGCAAAGGAGATGACCTAGAGTGTGCAGTGAAGGGCTCACTGAAATTCTTGTAGAGGGAGGAAGAGAGCTTCTTCAAGGAAGGCATCCTTGCAAGAGGATTCGCAGTAGGTTCAAAGCTTCGAGGAGAAAGTGAGGACTGCAGATGCTGGAGATCAGAGCTGAAAGTGTGTTGCTGGAAAAGCACAGCAGGTCAGGCAGCATCCAAGGAGCAGGAGAATCGACGTTTTGGGCATGAGCCCTTCTTCAGGAATGCTTTCTGAAGAAGGGCTCATGCCCGAAACGTCGACTCTCCTGCTCCTTGGATCCTGCCTGACCTGCTGCGCTTTTCCAGCAACACATTTTCAGCTCTATTACGTTTACACGAGCATCAACCATTCATCGAGACGTGATATATTAGTGACAGTTATAAATCCTCTAAATCTGTCAACACACGAACTGTCAGCCAATTAGAGCAGCCAACCTTTATCTCGGCTGTTTAAACCAATCAGAATGTCTCTGATTGCAATTGTTATTTCCTTTGTCCATTGGTTGCTGATTTCTGTGTGACAGCTGTTTTATCCAATCATGGATCGCCACTTTCCCTGGCAGAACAAGGAGACATGAGACTGATTCAAAACAAATCCAAAGAACAGCAGATGCTGGAAATTCGAAACTGGAATTGCTGCTAGAATGTTTAATTGGGCTTTCTCTACACAGATACTGCCAGCCCTAATGCCAGCTAGTTTTTTTTCCAGCTATTTGTGCAATTGTTTGTGACAGTGAAAAATAAATTTCCTACCTAGTATTAGATTTAGCAGAACAGCTGAAAGTCACTGGGCCCTTCATTTCCATTCCTGCCAACAAATAAGAGAGTACAATAATTCAATTTTCCAGCTTTGGTTCTATAGCCTTAGTAGCTAGAGCAAAGCAATTGAACAATTAGGTACTGGTTATATATTACACCGGTTTCTGACTCAACCACAATATCAGGAAGTCGCTTCCAAACTCCAATAACCCTCGAAGTGACAAAGCTCAGAAATTATTCTCTTACTCTTCTCCCTCTTAATATAAATCTTCTGCACTAGTTGTTGAATACTCAACTGTTGGAAAAAGGATGTGTCATCTGATGCATCCCATCCATGCCCCTTATATTCTTATAAAATTCGATCAGGGTCCCTCTGAAGCTTCATTGCCTAAGATTGAATATTTCCTCACAATTTGTCGCTGTGTGTGCGTGCACGTGTGTGTGTGTGGATGTGTGCACTGATGTATGTGAGGGTGCAGGTAAGGGGTGGTGTGTCTGTCTGTCTCAGTGCGCTGTAAACATTCTGGTGTCTCCAGGAGAATGAATTGAAATGAATCAAGACATTCTATGTTAAGACAAGAATTTTCATCATGGGAGTAAGTGATCAAAGATCAAGCGTTGCTGATGGATGGAGATGACCAAATGATAAAATATTTTAGTGTTGAAACCAACCTGACCCCTGTGCTTTGACGGGATACATTGAGACTAATTTCTCCGGTCTGGCAGAAGACTGGCTATTGTTACAACGCAGAGGACAAACCCCTATGCTAATTAAAACCAAACACTCAGAAATGCTCGCCTCAACTTGTAAGCTTTTAACATTTGTGTGAATGAAAAGAGATCCCTGATTTCTACTGGATAAATAAAATATCAATTTATTTGCAAGGTTTGTGAACGTTTGTAGTTCAGGTTGAGGTTTAGGGTATCGGGTTGCTCGCTGAGCTGTAGGTTTGATTTCCAGACGTTTCATTACCTGGCTAGGTAACATCATCAGTGGCGACCTCCAAGTGAAGCAAAACTGTTGTCTCCTGCTTTCGATTTATATGTTTGTCCTGCATGGGGTTCCTGCGGTTTGTGGTGATGTCATTTCCTGTTCGTTTTCTGAGGGGTTGATAGATGGTATCTAGATCTATGTGTTTGTTTATAGCGTTGTGGTTAGAGTACCAGGCCTGAAGGAATTCTCTGGCATGTCTCTTATTTAGCCTGTCCGAAGATAGATGTGTTGTCCCAGTCGAAATGCTGTTTTTGTCTTCCGTGTGTAGGGCTACGAGGGAGAGATGCACGTGTCTTTTCGTGGCAAGCTGATGTTCGTGTATCCTGGTGGCTAACCTTCTTCCTGTTTGTCCTACGTAATTTGTGTGGTACTCCGTGCATGGAATTTTGTGAACGACGTTGGTTTTGTCCATGGGATGCACTGGGTCTTGTACTGGGAAGACAGAGGAGAACCACCTATACAACGTATTCAAGATGAAAAATATCCGCCCCCAGTCAACTCTTAAAAGTTCTTGCCTATTTCCGTCAAAAGTGCACTTCCTCCAATTTTGAACTTTTAGACCTGGCCTATCTTTTTCCATAACTATTTTAAAATTAACTGAATTTTATGATCACTTGCTGCAGAGTGCTCCCCGCAGTGACAACTCAGTCTACTTCTCTGTCTTTTTTTCCAAAGAGAAGGTCATGTTTTACTCTTTCTCCAGTAGGTACATCCACAGACTGAATAAGATGATATTCTTGTCTGCACTTAATTTCTTCTCCATCCAAGCCCTTAACACTATGGCAGTCCCAGTCTAAGTTTGGAAAGCGAAAATCCCCTACCATCACCCCCTTTTATTCTTAGAGATAACTGAGATGTCCTTACAAATTTGTTTCTCAATTTGCCACTGACTGCTGGGGGTGCCCATTGTACAATCCCACTGAGGTGATCATCCCTTTCTTATTTCTCCCTTCCACCCGAAAAACCTCACTGGAATATCCGCCCTGATTACAGCTGTAATATTACTCTGATCAAAAACATTATTACATTTCAACCCCTCGGAACATTAAGTGCCAGTTCTGTCCATCCCTGAGCCATGTACAGTAATTGTTTTGAGATCCCGGTCCCATGTTCCTTATCATGTCCTGAGTTCATCTACCTTCCCTGTTAGGCCTCTTGCATGGAAACAAAGTTTAATTTATCAGTCCTACCTCGTCCTCTGCTTTGCTCATGCCAACCTTGATTATTTGACTTGTTCTCTTTCTCAAATACATTAGCCTCAGACTGATCCATTTTCTCACTATCTCTCTGGGATCCACACTGCAACACCCCCCCCCCCCACCACCACCTACCCATCCAGCACCACCAGTCTGACTAATTTAAATCCTCCGTGTCACCCGAGAAAATCTCCCGTCAGTATATTAGTTCCTCTCCAATTCAGGTGCAACCCATCCTTCTTCTCCCTGTCACTTCCACCACAGAAGAAAGTTCAATGATCCCAAAATGTTTATTCTTCTCCCCTGCACCAGCTCCTCTGCCACACTTTCATCTGTTCTACCTTTGTATTCCTCCACTCGCGAGTACGTGGCAGCAGAACAATACAGATATTACAATCCTTGAGAACCTACCTTTTTATCTCCTGCCAATTTCCTACATTCTCTACTCAGAACCGTGTCATTTTCTCTTTGTGTATACTTGTTTCCAATGTGTTCAATAACCTCTTGTCAGTCACTCTCCCTTTGACAATAGTCTGCATCCTCTCCGAGACATCCATGATTCCAGCACTCGTGAGGCAACACACCATTTTGATATCTTATTGTTGGCCACAGAACCTCTGATTGGATAATGCCCTCCCAAAATTGATCAATTGGAGCCTGGCATACCCCTCGTTACATTAGAGCTGGTCTCGATACCAGAAGCTCTGCTGTCAGTGTTACATTTCACTGAGAGTCCATCACCCCTACATTTTCCAAAACAGCATGCATCTTTAAGATATGGATAATCATAGGACACTCCTGCACTCCCTGCCTACTTTTCCTATCTTTCCTAGAGGTAACCCCTAAACCTGACTCTACCTGCGATTTTTCTCCCTTCTGAAAATGCCATCATCACATCCCCAGCACCTGTCAATTCCTCATTGTCTCTAACGGCCGCTCTAAGCTATCCTTGTGATTCGTTAGGATTCGCAACCGAACAAACTTCCTGCAGATGTAATCATCAATAGCATTGAAATTCACCCTAACCTCTCACATCTGACAGAAAGTGTGCATTACTCTATTAAAGGCCATCTTTGCTCCTTAACAATCTACAGACCCTGAACATAGCGCAGTGGCTTCTGTTCTAAAAGCATTGCTCAAAGGTAACCTGCTACCTGTGTTTACAGATTAGATTAGATTCTCTACAGCATGGAAACAGGCCCTTTGGCCCACACCAAACCGATGATGAAGTCACTCAGATCCATCCCCCTACCATATATTTACCCCTGCCTAATGCACGTAACACTACAGGCAATTTAGCATGGCCAATTCATCTGAGCTGCTCATCTTTGGACTGTGGGAGAAAATCCACGCAGACTCGGGGAGAATATGCAAACTCCGCATCGGCAGTCGGCTGAAACTGGAATTGAGCTCAGGTGCCTAGCGCTGTGAGGTAGCAGTGCTCACCACTGTGCCACCGTGCTGCCATTATTGTTTCCAAAATGTAAACTGGAGACAGATCTCAATGAAACATTTAAACAAAGACAAAAAGAAAATCACCATACTCACCATGAGAGATTTGGGAAAAGATGTAGTGTGCTTAAACTTTAGAAAAGGCAATTCACTGTTATCCTGCTGTGAGCAGCTTCCATGCATATTTCTCCAAGGTCAGCTGTGAATTTCACTATTTGTTTATTTTTATTAGCACCAACTCCAACGTACAGAGATGCTCGAAACTGAACAGCAGAGGTAATCAGTCAGTTCTGCAGGTTCCCTGCTTCTTTTTGTTCACCTCACACGTGATACCTGATCCCCTCCTTGTTTTCATGCACCATTGACTTGATGGTTTCCAAAGTTTAAAAATAATGCAAAAGATTTTACAAAAGTAAATAAAGCTAAAAACAATCGAGAGAATCAGTTCCATCGCCGAAAATATCCAGAAAGAAGCTGCTTTTACAGCCACAGTTTTCTCCTATCCACCATAGCCATATCGTCATACAGCACGGAAACAGACCCTTCTTTCCAACCAAACCATGCCAAACATAATCCCAAACTGAACTTGTCCCACCTGCCCACTCCTGCCTCATATCCCACCAAACCTTCGCTATTCATATATTTATCCAAGTGTATTTTAAATGTTGTAGTTGTGCCCACATCTGCAATTCATCACGAAGTTCATTCCAGAATCGAATCACCCTCTGTGAGAATGAGCAAAAAAACAAACAGAAAATGTGCGGAAATGTGCTGTAAAGGGACTGTTGCTGTGCCATTATAATGCAGAAAGGCTGGCATTTGTGGGATACGACATGTTGAAAGTCAGTGTCAACAGAAAGAGGGTGCATGTGGCTGTTGCCAGGGAGCATGTCCAGAGATGCTGACGCTGGGGTCCAAGTTGGATGTCTGGAGGAACAAGCAGTGAGCTTGTGTTGCAGGTATCCACGAACATTTGTGACAAGATTTCTTAGCACCCAGTACTATTTGGCGGGTGGTAGAATAGGAACATATGTATTAAACGGCGAGAGTAAGAATAATGAGCATCGTACCGGGTAATAAACCCCATTGCATAAGCAAATTACTGCTGACGATGGAATCTATAATGAAAACATGTGTTGAAGATCTCAGCAGGGCAGTCCGCATCCATGGAGAGAAAGCAAGCTATCTTTTCGAATCCAGATTATTCTTCATCATAGGTGATGTGGTTTGGAGAGGATAGCATTTATGCAATAGTGGGAGGGGGGAGTTGGAGTACTGGGAGACGAAGAATGTTGATAGTTCAGATTAACTGATTGGACTGTGAGAATGGCTGAACAATAGCAGCTCTAAATGCCAAACTTTAAAGAACAGATGGTCCCAATGGAGATGGGGTTTGTAAGGAGGGTGGTTAGAAAGAGGACACAGTGACAGAGAATGTAACAAGCAAAGTTAAAAGAAAGTGAAGGAATACATTCACAGATTGAACGTGTTACCTCAATATTGAGCCCAGAATGTTGTGAAGTGCGCAGTTTGAACATGAAATGTTGCTCCTCCAAATTTCACTGCGATTTGCTGGAGCCTTGCAGCATGCTGAAGACAGACAAGTACGAATGTGAGCAGGACATTTAAATTTCATAAAATGACTGGTCTTTCTGGAAGCTCAGGCACATCCTTGTGCAAAGGCTGAAGGTGTTCTGCAAATAAGTCAACCCACTCATTCTGCATTCGGTTTCTCCAATGTGGAGTAGGCCACAATGGGTTCAGCGAATACAATACACAAGCTTGGAGAAGGTGCAGATGAAATGCTGCTTTACCGAGAAAAACTGTTTAGGCCTTTGGGTGATGAACCCCTTCACCTTCTTCCTGCACACCATCAGTTCTTTTAAGTTTGCCATTTAGAGCTTCCAATGTCCAGCCATTCTCACAGTTTAATCACTAAATCTGAACTATCAATGTCCTTCGTCTGCCAGTACTCCAACTCCCCCCTCCCTCACTATTGCATAAATGCTACCCTCTCCACACCACATCATCTCTGATGAAGAAAAATCTGGATTCGAAAATTTGGCTTGCTTTCTCTCCATGGTTGCAGACTGACCTGCTGAGATCTCTAATACTTGTATTCATTATAGATTCCATCATCAGCAGTAATTTGCTTAAGCAATGGGGATTATTACCCGGTATGATGCTCATTATTACTCAATCTCGCCTTAGTAAGACATATGTTGCTATTCTACCACCCGCCATATAGGAACTGGGTGCTGAGAATTCTTGTCACAAATGTTCGTGGATACCTGCAACACCAGCTCGTTGCTTGCTCCTCCAGACATCCAACTTGGACCCCAGCGTCAACATCTCAGGGCATGCTCCATGGCAACAGCCACATGCATCCACTTTCTGTTGAAATTGACATCCAACAAGTGGTATCCCACACATGCCAGCCTTTCTGCATCATCATGGCACAGCAACAGTCCATTTACAGGACGTTTCCGCATTTTTCTGTTTGCTTTTTTGCTCATTTTCATAGAGGGTGATTCAATTATGGAAGGAACTTCGTGAGGAATTGTAGATGTGGGCAAAACTACAACATTTAAAAGACATTTGGATAAATATATGAATAGGGAATTTTGGTGGGATATGAGGCAGGAGTGGGCAGGTGTGACGAGTTCAGTTTGGGCTGGTTGGAAAGAAGGGTCTCTTTCCGTGCTGTATGACGATATGACTATGGAGGATATGAGAAAACAGTGGCTGTAAGAGCAGCTTCTTTCTAGATTTTTTTCGGCGTTGGAAATGATTTTCTCAATTTTTTTTAGCTTTGTTTACTGGTTTATAATCTGTTGCATTACTTTGGAACTTTGGAAAAAAAATCAAAACAATGGTGCATGAAAACAAGGAGGGGAGCAGGTACCATATGGGAGGTGAACAAAAAGAAGCAGTGAACCTGCACAGCTGACTGACATAGCAGTTAACCTTCACAGCTGATTACCTCTGCTGTTAAGTTTCAAGCATCTCTGTACAATGGAGTTGGGGCTAATAAAAATAAACAAATAGTGAAATTCACAGCTGACCTTGGAGAAATCTTCATGGAAGCTGCTCACAGCAGGATAACTGTGAATTTTTTTTTCTAAATTTTAAGCACATTATTGATTTTCTTAAATCTCTCATGGTGAGTATGGTGATTTTCTTTTTGTCTTTGTTTAAAGGTTACATTGAGATCTGTCTCCAGTTTACATTTTGGAAACTATAAGGACGGCATGGTGGCACAGTGGTGAGCACTGCCACCTTACAGCGCTAGAGACCTGAGCTCAATTCTAATTTCAACCGACTGCCGATTTGGAGTTTGCGTATTCTCCCCGTGTCTGCGTGGATTTTCTCCCACAGTCCAAAGATGAGCAGCTCAGGTGAATTGGCCATGCTAAATTGCCTGTAGTGTTATGCACATTAGGCCGGGTTAAATATATGGGAGGGGAATGCGTCTGAGTGACTTCATCATTGGAGGTTTGGTGTGGGCCAAAGGGCCTGTTTCCATGCTGTAGAGAATCTAATCGAATCTGCAAAGACAGGTAGCAGGTTACCTTTGAGCAATGCTTTTAGAACAGAAGCCACTGCGCGATGTTCTGGGTCTGTAGATTGTTAAAGAGCAAAGATGGCCTTTAATAGAGTAATGCACACTTTCTGTCAGATGTGAGAGGTTAGGGTGAATTTCAATGCTATTGATGATTACATCTGCAGGAAGTTTGTTTGGTTGCGAATCCTAACGAATCACAAGGATAGCTTAGAGCGGCCGTTAGAGACAATGAGGAATTGACAGGTGCTGGGGATGTGATGATGGCATTTTCAGAAGGGAGAAAAATCGCAGATAGAGTCAGACTGAGGGGTTACCTCTAGGAAATGTAGGAAAAGTAGGCAGGGAGTGCAGGTGTGTCCTATGGTTATCCATATCTTAAAGATACATACTGCTTTGGAAAATGTAGGGGTGATGGACTCTCAGTGAAATGTAACACTGACAGCAGAGCTTCTGGTATCGAGACCAGCTCTAATGTAACGAGGGGTATGCCAGGCTCCAATTGATCAATTTTGGGAGGGCATTATCCAATCAGAGGTTCTGTGGCCAACAATAAGATATCAAAATGGTGTGTTGCCTCACGAGTGCTGGAATCATGGATGTCTCGGAGAGGATGCAGACTATTGTCAAAGGGAGAGTGACTGACAAGAGGTTATTGAACACATTGGAAACAAGTATACACAAAAAGAAAATGATATGGTTCTGAGTAGAGAATGTAGGAAATTGGCAGGAGATAAAAGTGGGGTTGAGGGGGGGGGGGGGGGGGGGGGGGGGGGGGGGGTGTTGCAGTGTGGATCCCAGAGAGATAGTGAGAAAATGGATCAGTCTGAGGAAGATGCAGTTGAGAAAGGGACAAGACAAATAATCAAGGTTGGCAGGAGCAAAGCTGAGAACGGGGTAGGACGGATAAATTAAACGTTCTTTCAATGCAAGAGGCCTAACAAGGAAGGTAGATGAACTCAGCGAATGATTAGAAACATGGGACCGGGATCTCATAGCAATTTCAGAAACTTGGCTCAGGGATGGACAGAGCTGGCGCTTAATGTTCCAAGGTATAGATGCTAATGGCAGGATCGAAAGTGGGATAAGTAGAGGAGGGGATATGAAGTGATGTTTTTGATTGGAGCAACATCACAGCTATAATCAGGGCGGATATTCCAGTGAGGTTTTTCAGGTGGAACGGAGAAATGTGAAAAGGATGATCACCTCAATGAGATTGTATAATGGGCACCGCTAGCAGTCAGTGGCGAATTGAGAAACAAATTTGTAAGGAGATCTCAGTTATCTCTGAGAATAAAAGGGAGTGATGGTAGGGGATTTTAGCTTTCCAAACTTAGACTGGGACTGCCATAGTGTTAAGGGCATGGATGGAGAAGAAATTAAGTGCAGACAAGAATATCATCTTATTCAGTCTGTGGATATACCTACCGGAGAAAGAGAAAAAATGACCTTCTCTTTGGAAAAAAAGACAGAGAAATAGACTGAGTTGTTACTGGGGGGAGCACTCTGCAGCAAGTGATCATAAAATTCTGTTAATTTTAAAATAGTTATGGAAAAATATAGACCAGGTCTAAAAGTTCAAAATTGGAGGAAGTGCACTTTTGACGGGATTAGGCAAGAAGTTTCAAGAGTTGACTGAGGGCGGATATTTTTCATCTTGAATACGTTGTATAGGTGGTTCGCCACTGTTTTCCCGATACAAGACCCAGTGCATCTCATGGACAAAAGCAATGTCGTTCACAAAATTCCATGCACGGAGTACCACAAAAACTACGTAGGACAAACAGGATACACAAACATCAGCTAGCCACAAAAAGACACGAACCTCTCTCCCTCGTAACCCTACACACGGAAGAAAAAAACACCATTTCAACACATTTATCCTGAGACAGGCTAAACAAAGACATGCCAGAGAATTCCTGGAGGCCTAGTACTCCAACCACAACGCCATAAACAAACACATATATCGAGATACCATCTATCAACCCCTCAGAAAACGAACAGGAAATGACATCACCACAAACCGCAGGAACCCATGCGGGACAAACATACAAATAGAAAGCAGGAGACAACAGTTTCGCTTCACTTGGAGGTCGCCACTGATGATGTTACCTCGCCAGGTAATGAAACGTCTGGAAATCAAACCTACAGCTCAGCGACCAACCCTACATCCTAAACCTCAACCTGAACTACAAACGTTCACAAACCTTGCAAATAAATTGATACTTTTTATTTATCCAGTGGAAATCAGGTATCTCTTTTCTTTCACACAAATTTTAA
>NC_057725.1:72823678-72842213 GCF_004010195.1 Chiloscyllium plagiosum | reverse complement strand
TTTGATGAGCTGTCTCTCCACATATTGTGCCTAACTTTCTCTGCCTGACCGTCTTTCTCCTGGCTCGAACAGATTCGTGATAGAAGTCCTGGCTCAAGGTGAATCATGCATAAACGAACTGAAGGTTTGTTGCAAACATTTCAGGTAATTAATTTAGCACATTTGACGACTTCCACAAGCCCAGTCCACGCTGTTTTGTACCGAAGTACATGCTTCCAGTTAACTTACTTTCCGACTAGATGATTTGATAGGCCCAGATGTGGCAGCTTAAAAGTCAGTTAACAATTTAGGAGCCAAGTGCTCACCTGCAAGGCCAGATTCATTACTCACATTCAAAACTGCAGCAGCAGCCGGCTGCCAATTAGTCAAATTTGAAAATCAATTTAGCCGCATACCAGACTACCTCCACAGGCCTAGTTCAGGCAGCAATTTAGGAGTCAAGTGCCCACCATTTCAGGCTCGGGTCACTGCTCAATTTCCAAATTGCAGTAGCTGAAGCCAGTTCGCCACAGGTCTGAATTGTGGACAACCTGCACAGTCATTCAGTCTTTCCCTGGTCTGATCTCCCTGGGCAGTGTTGGCTGCCAGGGACGAATTTAAAATGTGAGGCTTTCTTACTCTGTTGATAGAGAGAAAGAAAAGGGCCTGCCGACTCCCGCCAAACTGTCGGAGAAATTTGCCAATAGATTAGAGATCATAAAACGACTAACAGTTTATTGCAAGCGATATCGCTGGACGAGAAACTGACTAGGTTGACCTAGAACTGACAGTCTGTACAGGTAGATTAGAATTTCTCTTCTCTGGGCTGAGGATGAGACCTGTTTTATAGTAATGCTGCACAATGACACTGATAAAGAAATGCCGAAACCATAATGTATCTGGAAATAGAGTAATCGAGTTACAAGGATACTACTTGGAAAATAGATTTCGGATGGATATCCTGTTCCTTCACACAATGAAACATCCTGACAGTATCGATGGTTCCATTCCTCTTCACAGGTAGGTGTTAATGACTCCTCTGAAGTGATGAGATGCTTCCATTGTCCTGTTAGTTGAGCATTTCCTTGCTGGTGCATTGCTGTATGACCCGCTCTTTGTGTGGCTTTGGCATTGCCGGATTGTGTAACTGCCCTTGGGTCTTTGGGAGAGCTGTGGTGCTCTGCCATTGTCCGTGGGAGCTTAAAGCGTATTCCCTGGTCTGTGTGCTGTCTGATACGGTTTGTGAGCTGCTTGGGAATTCTGGATGAACTGGTACAGTTTAGTCAATTTTGCTTTTGTGGGCCTATCGTAGGTTAGCAAATATTTTCCCACAGTTCCTTTTAAAGTTTTCCCCTCTCACCCTAAACCTATGCCCTCTCGTACTGGACTACCCACCCCAGGGAAACGAATTTGTCTATTTACCATACCCATGCCCCTCATGATTTTATAAATCTCCTTAAAGTCATCCTTTAGCCTCGATGCTCCGGGGAAAACAGCCCAGCCTATTCAGCCTCTCCCTGTAGCTGAAACCCATTCAACCCGGCAACTTGCTTGTAAATCTTTAAGAATGTTTTTCATCAGAGTTCCAGAGAATCTGGAATCAATATGTGCGTTTGTGACAGCTTTATTTTCTCAGTTCAAAGCCCTGTGAGTTGAATCAGATTACATAAACCCTGATGTAGGGCACAATTGTGTGTGGTATCATGAATGACCAAGTCAGAGGCATATTACTCCGAGAGACGACTCTCACATTAACCAGTCCAACAAATACATGTGGAGCGGGCAAAAAAAGCCAAAGTTAAATAAAAGCACTGCATTACTTGTCCACAAAGTACATTATTACTCTAAAAAATTAGAACACTGCAAACTTTCCAGTGCCTGAGACACGTCATGCTCAGGGACTGGCACAACGTCTCTGCCTTTCCCTGGCTTTTTTGCACTTTTATGCCTAGACCAGAACCTAATGTTTTCCAGTGATCCTGTCTTGCCTGGTTGTTTATCGCAAACATAAGACAGGCAGTTTATCATTATTGTTAACGGTGATCAGTCAAGGGGTGGACTGTCAAGCACTTGGAATAGCAGCTAAAGCAGCAAACACACTGCATGTGCTTAATCCAAATGGTCAAGTTTCAAAGCCTCAGGAACCAGTTCTCAGTCAGGGCAAGGGAGACAGGATTCAGTCAGGAAATCCTGGCACAACATGTCCAGGCACTTTAACATTGTTTGCGAAAATCAGGATCAGGGAATCTGTTTCACTACATTCCAGAGAGTTGTCCTCCAAATGCTCTTGTAGATTTTTCAATCTTGAATTCCCGTTTACGAAACCATGCTGACACTGTCGGTTCCTGTCATTAGGGATCAGTTCGATGAAATTCTGCAGTAGCAGTGAAGTTGGGAAAGTTGGCACTGGGACAGTCCACTTGTAGCAGAATGGACAGGAATTGTGGAAGGGATGGGAAAGTCACCATATGAGAGGCGGATGGAGACAAGGACATAGGGTACAGTGGAAGTACATAAGCTCAAGGGCTCGATACAAAGTGCAAGGAAGAAATCAGAGCGAGGATGTCATGTTGCAGTTGTACAAGACTTTCGTTTGGTTTCACTTAGAGTGTTGCCACATTACTGGTCGCCACATTACAGAGAGGATGTGGAGGGTGAAGAAGATGTTTACCAGAATGCTGCCTGTATTAGAGGCAATGAGCTTACAGGAGACTCTAGAAAAACTCAGAGTATTTTCCTTGGAGCAACAGAGGCTGAGGGGAGAATCTGTGGAAGTGTATAAAATTATAAGATTCATAAATGGAGTTGCCAGTCAGAATATCTTTCCCAGAATTAAAATTTCTTAAACTATGTAGCATACGTTGAAGGTGAAAGTGGAAATGTTCAACTGAGATGTGGGGCAAGATTTTTTTTCCACTGAGAGTTGTAGAAGTCTGGAACATAATATCAGGGGTGGTAATGGAGGTAGATATGATCGGGGCGTTGCACGGGCTTTTAACCCCATAAGCAGATGGATGTGCAAGGAATGGAGGGATATGGAGCAAGAGACCACCAACCAGCTAGAATTACCATTACTAAATAAATGCAGACAGATGTGAATGTATTTGTAGGAATGGTGGGCAGCAAACTCATCGAAAACATAGACTAGAAATAAGACAGTGCCATGGTTGTTATATTGGTCAGGAGATCTGTCACGGTCATGGAGACCAGAGAAAGCACTGGAGAGACTGTATTTCCCTCGGGACAGAATCACAATGCTCCCCAGTTTCAAGAGAAGATCAGGAAAATGCAAACATGGATACACCACAGGACTCGTCTCAGACTATTGTTTGCAGTTAAAATTTTCCTTTGACTGTTATCCACAAATTGAAATATTATATTGCTTACAAGAAACAAATACCTTTTTGGAGCTGGAAATATAATAGCAACTGCCTTTGTAAGGAATGCAGACGTATTACCAAGGGGCTAATGAGCACATAAAAAGCCACATTATCTGAGTGCAATTTCCCAAATTATAGACCATTCCACACTACATGTTAACAATTCGGCGTGCACCACAAAGGATTGCCCTCCACCTTCGATTCTGACAGGCAGCCCATCGTTTTAATCTGTCCTTATAAACCGTATATACCCACTCTGAAAAGATAAGCAGATTTATCATTTCAAGTTCAGCTGATTCTCAGCGACTGTGAACTCAAACTTTGAACCAGACACCACACCTCCTACTGCAGCATCCACGGTATTTTCCTTTGTGATTTAAACTCTAGCTTGTTCATACAATGGCTCCCGATCAGTTACTTTTTCTAATTACTGCCTACTTATCCCACTTCAAACAAATGTTGATGAAATTTCATTGAGCTAAAATGTTCACTGTGTATACTCCCACCTGCCTGATCTGTTGAGTATTTCCAGCAATGTCCTTCCGAGAGTTGTACCTTTATGCATCGCAAAGTCTCACAACATCAGTCTGTGGATAGACTTCCAGAAGCTGCGGAAGATTTCTCCAGAACCAACCAGTAATTGGTGGAAAGGTGATGTGCTCTCTGTGCTGGAATCGTTTGGTTAAAGTCCATTGAGATATATTTCACATTAATTATGTCAGGTCAATGCTAGTATTGATTCAATTCAAATTCCATCATTGATCAGACCGATTTTTATTTACGCATGACCTCCATCAATGTATCAGGATCTCAGCATTATTCGCGTTTGTGGGTCAGCATTGAGTCTAATGTCATTAACATTCATTGCATAAATTTCTTGCTCGCAATCTCCCTGTGGAACATTCTCAAACTGATGGAACTCTCTTCTAATCCTTTTATGGTCAGCTAATGGAAACAGTTTCACTTTATTTACCTTGTGTTAACCAATCATAAACTACTTATCCCACTCTGTCAAATCTCTCCTTTCAACAACCTAAACTCATCACTGAAATCTTTCATTCTCCAAACCATCCTGGTAAATCTACTGGGTTCCCTGTCAGGAAAAGCGCAGCAGGTCAGGCAGCATCCAAGGAGCAGGAGAATCGACGTTTCGGGCAAGATGAGCCTGAAGAAGGGCTCATGCCCGAAACGTCGATTGTCCTGCTCCTTGGATGCTGCCTGACCTGCTGCGCTTTTCCAGCAGCACATTTTCAGCTCTGATCTCCAGCATCTGCAGTCCTCACTTTCCCCTGTCAGGAACCCTACCATCCTTCCCAGTCTGTGGGGGACCTCTAGTTTGCACAGACCCAGACCTTTGGGTTCCTATGGGTGATGTCATCCCACAGTGACAATGACATGGTGACATCACCCCGTACTGTGCATTCTATCATATTTAAGGGTTTTCTCTGACACCAGACTTCAGATAGCTTTCGAATTGCTCCACCTGAAACTTCTCAGGAGTTTAAAAAAAATGGAATTATTTCAGAGCTTTTTGAGCTCTCATCTCCAATGTCATTCTTTTTGTGTTGTGCTCTGTTCCAAGTATAATGTCCCATGCCTCTGGGACTGTGATGGCTACTTACTGTTGATCTGAATCTATGTCCAACCATTGCTTTTTCTCACCTCTCCAGTTCCTGATCACCACATTGTCATTGCGTCCCGTACACTGTCTTTAATCATGATTGTATTTTAGCTCAGTTAGGAATTTAACTGAGTGTCCCCCCTTTGCCCATGTGCTGCTAATTTACAATTTTTATCTTCCTCGGTTTCGCTCCAATCACAATTTGTTTCCTTGCCCTACAGTGCATTTCTCTTATGTTTCTGAGCCTATAGTGATGATTAAATTGCATACTGTTCTTATTCCCATCTGAAACATGAACTGTGTTTTATTCTCTCCATAGGTACTGTCCAACTTTCTGAGAATATCCAGCATTTCGTTTGGGATGACAGATTTGCAGCAGCTGCAGAATTTCTCCATGATTTGATTACAGATGTTGCTCCCTGACCTGATTCTAACAGACAGAGCAGTACAGAGCCAGATGTATCAGGGTGAACATTGGTGGCAGGGGTGATCCCTGGCATCCACTGTTGCTCTATTTACACCAAGTCACAGAATCATTGAATAATTATCACATAGAATGAGTCTACTGAGCTCATCGTGTTTGTGGGAGTTTTCTGTAAGAGGCTATCAACTTGTTCCATTCCATTGTCATATCCTTGTATCGGTGTCAGCAGCTAGACTTTCAGGATGATCAGATTGAGTAGTCAGGTTTGACAGAAGATCATGTTGGGCAGGTTGATCCTAGAAATGATCAGACTGAATGGGTAGGTTCTGGGCAACATCAGGTGGTGCAGATAGATTTCAGGGAAAGTCAGCTAAGCAGGTATATTCTAGGGAAGATGAGAATGAGGTTGATTCTAGGCAGGATGCGGTTGAGAGGGTGAAATATAAGGAAGATCATGTTGAGTAGATGGATTCTAGGGAAACTCATGTTGAGCAGGTAGATTTCAGGGAAGATCAATTTGCTGAAAACACATTGATCATAAAATGCAAAGCAACATTGTTCCAGCACGAAATTAGATGCTCTGAAGCTGTTGCATGCTGTTGTATTTGTAAACCTGTATTCTTGGAATTTTGTTTTCACTGCCAAGACCAGCAGATGTTTCCATTCCCCAGCTGTCTGTGGGGAACCTGATGTTTAACCTTTGAATGACTGCAGCATGTATAGTGAAAGTGCTCCCATAATGCTGTTAGGTCAGGACCTACAGATAATCATCACCCAGTAGTGATGAAATAACAAAAACTGTCCAGATCAACAAATGACTTCTTCTCTCAGTCTGCTTCCAAAGAGCACAGCATCATGTGTAGGCCCAGACCGGGGGAAGAGACCCTTCACTGAAAACTATCAGTCAATCATTGAGCTCTTTTTAAATGACAATCAGCCGCTACTGTGGTTGCATCATCCTAATTCAGATCCCACAATTTATCAGTTACATTCAGCACAGTTTCACGACATGTATTTGTGTTTTTGTATATTCTCGCTCACACTTCTTTTTAATTAATTCATGGCATGTGGACGTGCTGGCCAGGCCAGGATTTGATGTCCCTTCCGAATTTCACCAGACCGTAGATCTGGATTCATACCGAGCACAGACCAGTGGAGGATGGTAGATTTCCTCCCCAAAAGGACATTAGTGAACCAGATGGGGCTTTCTGACATTCACAATGGTTTCATGACCAATAGACGCTTCATCCCACGTTTTTAACAAAAATAGAATCCAGCTCTGTCATAGCGGGATCTGAATCCAGATCCCCAGAACATCACCTGCGTCTCTGCATTAATTGTCTCGTAATAACACCACAATGCCATCACTTCCTCTGTTATAATAAAGTTTCAAATAATTGACAGTCCATCAGAGGGGAGGATGTGTAATTGGGTAACTGAATCCAACGTAGACATCAGGATTTGAGAGAATCATCCAGTTTATTGATGTAACCTGAATACCATCAGG
The DNA here is from genome assembly GCF_004010195.1 of Chiloscyllium plagiosum. Taxonomy (NCBI): domain Eukaryota; kingdom Metazoa; phylum Chordata; class Chondrichthyes; order Orectolobiformes; family Hemiscylliidae; genus Chiloscyllium; species Chiloscyllium plagiosum. The sequence continues at coordinate 72,835,302 of NC_057725.1, read as the reverse complement.
TTTTAAACATGGAAGGAAGAGCATGGTTAAGTGTTGAGAAACCAGACACAAGTTCTCGCCATAGACAAGGTTTTAGCTGATCATGTCACCTATCAAACAACAAGTGGATTCACACTGGGGACCAACTATGGGGAATAATGCGAGAGGGATGCAGATCACCATCTGAACTGGAAACTCATCAATGTAGTCACACCAGGAAGAGACCATTCACCTGCTGCAGGTCGGATCAAAGAGAGTGCAGAGAGAGGCCACTCAGCCCATCGAGTCTACACCAACCTTCCAATGATCATCACACCCCGACCCAGCACCTTACCCTAAACCCCATAACACTGTACTTTAACATGGCCAATCAAGCTAACCTGCACATCTTTCAACCGTGGGGGAAGACCCATTTGCCAGCACTTGGTCCATATCCCTCTAAGCCCTTCCTATTCATGTACCTATCCAGATGCCTTATAAATGCTGCTATTATGCCAGCCTCCACCACTTCCTCTGGCTGCTCATTCCATACATGCACAACCCACTCCATGAAAACCTTTCCACTGACGTCTCTTTTATATCTTTCCCCTGAACCTATGCCCTCTAGTTATGGATTCACCCACCCCAGGGAAAAGACTTTGTATCTTTATTATATCCACATCCCTCATGATCTTCTAAACCTCTACGAGGTCATCCGCCAGCCTCCATCACTCCAGTGGGAACAGCCCCTGCCGATTCAGCCTCTCTCTACAGCTCAAATCTTCCAAACCTGGCAACATCCTTGTAAATCTTTTCTAAACGCTTTCAAGTTTCACAACATCCTTTTGATAGGAAGGAGACCAAAATTGCATGCAATATTCCAGAAATTAGCCAACCAATGTCCTGCACCATCGCAATATATCCTCCAAACTCCTATAATCTCCCTAGGACCCGAACAATCCTATTAAGTGTATAATTCCTGCTAAGATTGGCTTTCCCAAAATGCAGAACCTCGCCAAATTATACTCAATCTGCCACTTCTCATCCCACTGGCCCATCTGATCCCACCATAATCTGAGGTAAGTTTCTTCACTGTTCATCACACCTCCAATTTTGGTGTCATCAGCAAACTTATGAATTATACCTCTGACGTAGACGTCCAAATCATTTATATAAATGGAGGAATGTAGTGGACCCAGCACTGATCCATGTGGCACTTCACTGGTCAGAGGCCTCCAGTCTGAAAAACAACCCTCCACCACCACCCTCTGTCTTCTACCTTTGAGACAGTTCTGTATCCAAATGGCTAGTTCTCCCATATTCCATGAGATCTATCCTTGCTAACAAGCCTCCCGTGTGGAACCTTGTCGACCACCTTACTAAAGTCCACATAGATAACGTCCACTACTCTGTCCTCATCAATTCTCTTTTTTACTTCTTCAAAACACTCAATAAAGTTCATGAGTCATCATTTTCCACACAAAGACGTGCTGACTATGCCGAATCAGTCCTTGCCTTTCCAAATACATGTACATCCTTGTCCCTCAGGATTCCCTCCAACAACGAACTCACCACTGACTTCAGGTTCACTGGTCTATCTTTCCCTGGCTTGTCCTTACCACTTTCCTTAAACGGTGGCACGATGTCAGCCAACCTCCAGTCTTCCAGCACCTCACCTGTGACTATTGATGATACATATATCTCAACAAGATGCCCAGCAATCACTTTGATGAGAAAGTGAGGGCTGCAGATGCTGGAGATCAGAGCAGAAAATGTGTTGCTGGAAAAGCGCAGCAGGTCAGGCTTCAAGAAGGGCTTATGCCCGAAACGTCGATTCTCCTGTTCCTTGGATGCTGCCTGACCTGCTGCGCTTTTCCAGCAACACTTTTTCAGCACCAGTAATCACTCTCGCAGCTTCTCACAGAATTCTATGCTACACCTGATCGGGTCCTGGGAGTTTTTCAAATTGTATGCATTTCAGGATATCCAGCTTCTCCTCCTCTGTAATGTGAACATTTTCAAAATGTCACCATTCACTTCTCTACATTCTCTACCTTCATCTAAGCCTGGAATTGGACCGAGGTCCCTTGAGCTGTAAGCCAGCATTGCTAAGCATTGTGTAACAGTGCTGTACCTTACTGTCAGAAGGGATTCACGCAATCATCCTAATTGTCGATACATGACCATGCTCACACGGGGTGTTGGCTTTTAAATGTCCAAATTGTGGGAAATGGAGTAAAAGTGTTTAGATTAGATTACTTACAGGGTGGAAACAGGCCCTTTGGCCCAACAAGTCCACACTGACCCGCCGAAGCGCAACCCACCCATACCCCTACCCCTACATTTACCCCTTTAACCGAACACTATGGGCAATTTAGCGTGGCCAATTCACCTGACCCTGCACATCTTTGGACTGTGGGAGGAAACCGGAGCACCCGGAGGAAACCCACGCAGACACGGGGAGAACGTGCAAACTCCACACAGTCAGTCGCCTGAGTCGGGAATTGAACCCGGGTCTCTGGCGCTGTGAGGCAGCAGTGCTAACCACTGTGCCACCGTGCCGCCGACAGTTTAGGAACTGACACATCTTCAATGTGTACACACTGAGGAGAGGCCCCTCGGATGATCTCACTGCAGACCTGCGTTGAGGCAACCAGTTCATCCCACCGTATTCACACCAGGATGTGGCGGGGTGGGGCCTGTGGCGGGGGCAGTGGTGGGGACCATTCACCTGCTCAGAAGGTGGTCAAGGATTCACTCATTTACCCAGTTATCTGTCACAACAGCGAGTTCCCACTGACCTTTGAAATATCCACACACTGAAATGCCTATGAAGTACGGCTATCCATGTGTTTATAAATGAGAAACCATTCAGATGCTTTCACAGGGTGGCTGGGTTCAAGTGTTCTTCCAACCTCAGTGTTCACCAGTGAGTTCACACGGAGGAGAGACTGTTCTCCAATCGGAACGATGAGAAATGATTTGCTTAGTCATCCCACTTGCAAAGACAGCCCTCAGTTCTCAAGAAACTACACTGACTGAATTTTTCGAAGCACCAGCCCAGTTACTGGGGTAAATATTCTGGGTAAATGTCAAATAAAATACATTGTCCTGTTCAACTGACATGTCACAGAGTCACAGAGACAGAATTGGACAGCACGGAAGAATACCTTTCGCTCCAACTGGACAACCAGATATCCTAACCCAATCTATGCCCATTTGCCAGCACTTGGCCCATATCCCTCGAAATCCTTGCTATTCGTATACACATCCAGATGCGTCTTAAATTCTGCAATTGTACTAGTCTCCATCACTTCCTTTGGCAGCTCAGCTCAGGTCCCTTTAAATCATTCCCTTCTCACACTAAATCTATTCCCTCTTAAAATCACCACCCCTGGGAAAAGATCTTGTCTGTTTACCTTATCCATGCCCTTCATGATCTTATAGACCTCCATAAGGAGGCCTCTTCAGCATTCACACTCCAGGAAAAAACATCCCCAGACTATTCAGCCTCTCCATGTTGCTGAAACTCTCCAACCCTGGCAACATTTTTGTCAATACTTTCAGAAACATTTTAAGTTTCACAACATCCTCTAACAGGAGGGAGACCGAAATTGCATGCAGTACTCCACATGTGGCCTAACCAATGTCTTGTCCAGCAATAGCATGACCGCGCCCCCACTCCTAAATTCAACGAACTGATGAATAAAGACAAGCATACCAAAAACCTTTTTCACTAACCTATCTATCTGCAACTCCACTTTCAAATAACTTGAACATGCGAACAAAGAACTAGACAGCACAGGAATAGACCCTTTGGCCCTCCAAGTGGGCGTTGCTACACCTTGCCTTTCTATACTAAAGCTGCCTTCACTTAGAGCATCCAAATCCCTCTATTCCCTTCTTATAGAGCTAAGAGCAGCAAGGAGGGGACATGAAAGGTCCTTAGTCAGTAGGATTAGGGAAAACCCTATAATTTTCTTGATATGATACGGCCCTTGTACTGTCTTGTAGAATGTGTACAATTCAATAAAAATGCTGTATGTACAATTACATGGCACATTTTGGCACTAAAGGCAAAGCTGAGTATGTCAAGTGCCATGACATTTGGCAGCAAAGAAATGAAAGTGGTATATGGTAAATTTAGCTGGATAATAGTAATAAACTATCACTCTTCCACACGTTATGAAGATACTCAGGTGTTTTATTTTTAATTCCCTTGTGGGATATGAGCATTTCTGTTAAGGCTATCATTTGCTGGTGGGTCTTAATTGTTCTTGAGAAGTTGATTGTGTACCACCATCTTGAACTACTGCAGTCCACCAGATGCATATTCATGTATAATATGATGAGGAAGAGAAGTCCAGGATTTTGACCCAAAAACAGTGAAGGGGAAACGTCATATAATTCCAAGTTAGAACAGTGTGTCTGCTTTGAGGGGACACTTGTAGGTGGTAGTATGTTGCTGCCCCTTGTCTTTCTAGGTGATAAAAGCCATGTATTTGGAAGGTGCTGTTGAAGCAGCCTTAGCAAGTTGCTGTAATGAATGTTGTAATGAGAATGGTGTAGAGTGAACATTTAAGATTATAGATGGGATACTAATTAAATAGGCTGTGTTATCCAGTATTGTATCAAGCTTCTTGTGTGTTGGCGGATCTACATTCATCTGGATAAGTGGAGAGACTTCCTTCACACTCCTGACTTATGCCGTGCAGATGGTGGACAGGCTTTGAAAAGTCCTGAGGTAGATTACTCACTGCGCAACTTCCTGCCTCTCACTTGCTCCTGCATCCACAGTTTTTATTTGTCTAGTCAGTTTATTTCTGTTCAATAGTAATGCCTGGGATGTCAATGGAGAGGGATTCAGTGATGGTAATGTAATTAAATGTCAAATGAAGATTGTTAGATTCTCCCTTGTTGGAGATGGTAATTGCCTGGCACTTGTGAGGCACAAACTTGCCTCTTATTAACTAAAGCAGGTGTTCTCCTGGTCTTGCAGCATAGGCAGCTTCAGAGGATTTTTAAATTGAACTGATCATTGAGAAAAAATCCTCATCATGTCCTGGATTTGAATTGATTAGCTTCCAACTGCCACAATCATTTTCTTCGGTGTTAGGTATGACTGTAACCAAAGATGAGTTTTCCTTCTTTTCCGATTTATTTCAATCTTCCTAGGACTCCTTGCTACTATATTAATTTAAATACTGCCTTACTGATGAGGGCAAGATGATTAGGGGGTTAGATAGGGTTGACAGTGTGAGCCTTTTCCCGCGTATGGAGTCGGGTATTACAAGGGGGCATAGCTTTAAATTAAGGGGGGGTAGATATAGGACTGAAGTTAGGGGTAGGTTCTTCACTCAGCGAGTTATAAGTTCATGGAATGCCCTGCCAGCAGCAGTGGTGGAATCTCCCTCTTTATGGGCATTTAAGCGGGCATTGGTTAGGTATATGGAGGATAGTGGGTTAGTATAGGTTAGGTGGGCTTGGTTCGGCGCAACATCGAGGGCCAAAGGGCCTGTACTGCGCTGTATTCTTCTATGTTCTATGTTCTATGTTCTATTCGTGTCTTCATGCAGGTGCTTCCTTAATGCTTCTATTGTGTCTGCATCCACTACCTCCTTTGGCAGCGCGACCCAGGTACACACCACCTTTCGTGTGAAGAACTTGCCTTGCACAGCTCTTTTAAACATCCCCCTCACACTTTGTGCCTGTGTCCCCTGGTTAATTGATCCCCTCCACCCACACCATGAACCAATTCAAAATGGCTGACAGGTGACTATGGCAATTTACTGATATTCCAAGAGACAGACAGACTGACCAAAGGACAGGGTTTGACAGAAGGATATTTAGATGTGGAGATGGTAAGTGAGTAGGTAAAACATTGTCCAAGCCTGAAATCTAATTAGAGTAGTTTGTAGTGTTCTTACTTTGAATGACAGATACTCAGGAGTGAGTTACAGACTGGAATATAATCAGAGTTATGCATGGTTTATATTGAGAACAGATTCCCAGGAGTGAATCACAGACTGGATTGTAAACGAAGAGTTCGGGGTGATTTATAGTGAGAAGAATAGGTTCCCGGGAGTGATTTACAGACTGAAATCTAATCGAGGGGTTCATGGTGTTTGATGGGCAGAGACACAAATATATGGAAGTGAGTTTGAGATTGGAATCTTATTGAGGGATGCAGATTAGTTTACATTTAGAATGAAATATGCATGGAAGTGAGTTACAGATTCAAATCTCGTCAAGAGGTTTACGCATCTCATAACATATACCTGGGTATGAGTTGCAGACTGGAATCTAATCCAGGAGTTTGGGATGGTTCATGGACTGAGTCCCAGAGATATGAGAGTGAATTACAAATTGGAATCTAGTTGAACTGTTCGGGATGCTTTATATAAGGAATAGCACAGAATCAAGAGTAAGTAACAGATTGGAAACTAATTGAGGGATTTGAATTGAGTTATATACAGAATAACAGATACCTGGGAGTGAGTTACAAACTGAAATCTATTTGAAGTGTCTGAGGTGTGTTATATGTTGAAGAACAGATACCTGAAATTAGTTACAGACTAGAATCTGACTGAGGAGGTTGGGTTGCTTTATATAAATAAAATAACTGATAATCAGGAGTGAGTTACAGACTAGTATCTTATCGAGAAGGTTGGGTTGGTTAATATGTAGAATAACAGATACTCAGGAGTGAGTTACCGACTGGAATCTGATCGAGGAGGTTGGGTTGGTTAATATATATGGAATAACAGATACTCAGGAGTGAGTTATAGATAGGAATCTGATCGAAGAGGTTGGGTTGTTTTAAATATGGAATAACAGATACTCAGGAGTGAGTTACAGACTGGAATCTGATTGAGGTTTTTGAGTTGAGTTATATCTGGGATAACAGATACATATGAGTGAGTTGCAGATTGGAATCTAATCGGTGTATCAAGGGGTTTACTAAAGTTACAGAATGGAATCTAATTGAGGATCTTTGGGTGGTTTGTGTATGGGAGAACAGGTACCCAGGAGTGAATTACAGACCAGAATCTAATTGAGAGATTCGAAGTGATTTATATAGGAAAAACACATACTCAGGAGTGAGTTACAGACTGGAATCTAAGCAAGCTTTCAATGTGGTTTATGTATGGAATAACAGATATACGTGAATGGGCAATAGATTAGAATCTAATCAATTGATCAGTCTTTATTTATATAAAAAAGAAAACCAAGTGTGAGTTACAAACTGAGATCTAATTGAAGGGTTTGAGATGGATTATGTCTGGAATAATAAATACCCGGGAGTGAGATACAATCTGGAATCTAATCAAGGAGTTTGAAGTGGTGAACGTAAACAGCCACAGATACATGGGAGTGAGTTACACGTTGGAATCCTATCGAGCTGACTGAGGTTGGTTTTATATGTAGAATAGCAGAGACCGGGAGCCAGTAACAGACTGGAATCTATTCAAGAGTTTTAAGGTGATTTGTATATAAAATACCAGATAGCTGTTTCAGTTTTTGTATATTGGAACCTTTCAGAAGCTTGCAAAATAAGGCAAACATTTCTGGAATGTGACATTGTCTCAGGCATTTACTGTAAACGGCTTCTGGAATTTACATTTTAATCACCTTCAAAGAGCTCTCTCCATTTCCTGCCTTTACAAAGAGAATCCACATTTTCACGATAAGTTTGAGAAACATTGCCCACAGGGACAGTATTTAACCATAAACTGAAACTTGGAGATATTTAACAGAACAGAAATGAACCAGCAGCTTTCGGTGTTCCTGCTCCCAATGTAACATTTGAACGTTTAGTTTATCTTGTCTTCAGTCGAACATCCAACAAGGATCACTTCACATCTCACATTATTTCAGTTCGAATGCCAATTCATCAGACTCTCATATCGAAACCAGATTCAACTATCCAGAGGAGATAGAGAATGGGTTAGTTTCAGAGTAAAGCTGCCTCTACACTGTAACTTCCCAAATTCCCAGGCCAGATTAGTGTGGAGTTAGATACTGATTCAATCACCCACTTTCCCTAGCCAATCCCCATCAAATACACTTAGGGCAGCTCTATCACTGGATCAGATACAAAGTATGCGTCCCTCTACACTCTCTCCTTCTGAATCTCCCAGAGTCTGGGAGAATAGGATTAGATACAGAGTAAAGTTACCTCGATATTATCCCCATCAACAACTCCCAGGACAGGGACGGCATGGGGTTAGTTAGAGTAACTCTCCCACTACACTGTTCCGATCATACACTCTCAGGACAGGGGCAACATAGAGTTAGATACAGAGTAACGGCCCCTCTGCACTGTCCCCATCCAAAACTCCCAGATATAAAATGTGGCTGGATGCAGAGTAAATCTCCCCCTACACTGTTCCTGACATACTCTCCCCAGACAACAACAGGACGGGATTAGGTACAAAGTTGGGCAGCGAAGACAGTGCAGATGGTACCTTGAAATTACAAAGTGACTTTGATAGACTGGGCTAGGGGGAACACATCTGTCAGTGCAAGCGTGTGTAGTACAAATCGGGATTATAAAGGATGTTTACAGGAATGATCCTGGAATTCATGGGTTGCTTTCTGAGAAGAGATTGTACAAAGGAGGTCTGTTTCCTCTAGAATGGAGAAGGTAAAGGGTGATCTGATTAAATCCTTCAAGATATAAACAATGTGAGACAGGCTAGATCAAGGAAAACGATTCCTGCTGGTTGCAGATTCAAGAACAAGAGGAAACAATGTCTGAGAATTAGGGCCCAGAGCGTTCAGGAGAGATGTTAGGAAGCACTTTGTTACAAAGGATAGGAAAGTTTTGGAACCAGCTTCAACAAACAGCAGTGGATGCTGGATCATCTGCAACGGATAAATATTTGTTCAGTGAAGGTATTGAGGGATGTGGGCCAAAAGAAGGGATATGGGGTTAGGCCACAGATTAGCCATGATCCGATTGATTGATGGGACAGGATTGAAGGGATGAATGGTTTATTCCTGTTCCAATGCTGTAACATGAAGACACCCCTGCACTGTCCCATCAGGCACTATCAGGAAAGGGACAGGATAGGGTTAGCTCCAAAATAAAGCTGCCTTTACTGTATCTCCATCAACCACCCCGAGGAAGGGACAGCACAGGGTTCGATTCGTACTGAAGCTCCATCGACGATATCTAAATCTAAACTTCAAAAGCAGGTATAATCTTACAGGAGATGCTGATTTAAGCGGAGTCTGTACTCTCCCCATCTTACTCACTGACACACTGACACAACAAGAATGGAACTACTCCACAAATTAAACACCAAGTTATTTGTTTGATTCTCTCTGATCTGTTCTGATTCCGTTAGATTGCTGGTTCCGAACATTGATATGGACAGTTGTCCTAATCTCATGGTGCCACATTTTGCTCCCAAACACAGCATCTGATTCCAATCCAGAGTGTGATACAGGAGCCTCTCAGTATCAGAGAGAGCTAAGTCTTGAGACTGACCCAGCTGTGTGAATGTCCTGTGTTTATCTGACACCCAGGGATTGTTTAGTGGAGCTTTAATATTTGTCATTCCCAATATTATTTTGTCATTCTGTGTCCCTGTGTAACTGTGAGCGACTGTGCGTGTCAATGTGTGTGCCCATTTGTGTGCGCCTGTGTGTGTGTGTGTGTATGTCTGTGTGCACGTACGTTTGTCTGAGTGTGAATCTGTGGGGGCATGTGCGTGTATGTGTGTGTTGGGTGTGTGCATGTATGTGCGCGTGTGGCTATGTTTGTGTCTGTGTGCGTATGTGTCTGTTAGTGAGTATATGTGTGAGTGTGTGTCTGCTTGTATGAGCGCGTGTGTCTGTGCGTGTTTGTGTGTGAGGGCATGTGTCTGTGAGTTTGTGCGAGTGTGTGTGTTTGAGCGAGTGAGTGTGTGTGTATTTGTGTGTGTCTTTTAGCGAGGGTGTATGTGTATGTGTGTGCATGTGTTTGTGTGTATCTCTGTCAGTCTGCCTGCCTGTTACTCGAGCCCTGCAATATTGAGTCAAGTCCTCCTTCACTCCAGGACTTAGATATTCAACATTATTTTCCGTATCCTTGTTCACAAATCATAGTCGCCTAATGTGCTTGTTTCAAGCTTGTGGCTTTTTTTTAGATTACATTGGCCCTTCGGCCCAAAAAGTCCACACCGACCCGCCGAAGCGCAACCCACCCATACCCCTACACCTAACACTACGGGCAATTCTCTTGGCCTGCACATCTTTGGACTGTGGGAGGAAACCGGAGCACCCGGTGGAAACCCACGCAGACACGAGGAGAACGTGCAAACTCCACACAGTCAGTTGCCTGAGGCGGGAATTGAACCCGGGTCTCTGGCGCTGTGAGGCAACAGTGCTAACCACTGTGCCATCGTGCTGCTTGTTTGCTGATTATTCCCAGGGCATGGGACAAAGGAATTGAGGAAACCTAGCTTAGCCTGCAGACTTACCCTGCAGGAGCAGCGAGTGATGAGCAAGGCGAACGGATTGTTCATGTTCATTGGTTCACGGGATGTGAGCATCACTGAGCATTTATCCCTCATTCCTATCAGCCCTTGAGAAGGTGGCAGTGAGCTGCCTTATTGAATCAATGCACTCCATCAAACTAATGTAGTTGGAGAAATTAATTTCTAGCTTTCTGTGTTTCAGCTCCCAATTTCAAATTCAACCGTTTGGGTTAGGGACTGGAATCTCATCGATGGTCTCAGCGAGTTTATGTCTTGCATAATACACCGCAGAGTGAGTTTCAGTCTGAAATCTAATTGAGGAACGGGGGGGGTTAATATACAGACTAACCGGTACCAAGTAATAAGATACAAATAGGAGTATAATCAAGGTTATGGTGTGGCTAACAATTGATTAAACCAATAATGGGGAGTGAAATACAGACTGGAATCTAACTGAGGAGTTTATGGCGTTTCGACATGGAATCACAGATGCTCAGGAGTGAGAATCTAATGGAGAGTTTTGGAGACTTGTGTTATGTATAGAACATTATTTAGAGATCGGAATTTTATGAAGGGGTTTGGAGCATTTATTCAGAGAATAATGGACACTCAGGAGTGAACATCAGGCTGGAATCTTATGGAATGTTTCTGTGTAGTTTATATACAGAGGAACCTCGATTATTCGAATGAGATGGGTGGCCACGATTTCGCTCGGATAATTGATTATTCGGTTAATTGCTTCAATGCCTTCCCTATGGGGCTCAGAGTTTTCTGAAGTTTCATTTTCCTCGCTCTGCCTGCCTTGCCCCATCTCTCCGTCTCAGGGTTTGTTTCTGAGCAGAAGCACACACGTGTGTAAGGGACCTGCAGCATTGCTGAAGCCACTGCCCGCATCCCTCTCCCCCGTCAGTTCAATGGGGGTTGACACAGCGAACACTTGCTAAGTCTACTAACTGCTCAGGAGACTAGGCAGCAGCACAGTGAGTGTGAGACCCTGCACGCATCCACGCCCCCCCTTTGTGGCCCCTAGCCCCACCAACACTGCTCCCGTCCGACCTCCCAAACCCTGCCCCATGTGACCACCGCATTCCCCGCACCCCATCTAAACCCTGTACCCCAGCCCTTCCAACCTCAAAAATCCGCCCCATTCCAACCCTTAACCCGCCCCATCCAAACTCCAAACCCGTCCAACCCCCAAAC
>NC_057725.1:72818537-72823004 GCF_004010195.1 Chiloscyllium plagiosum | reverse complement strand
CACCTCAGCCCCATATCCGTCCCCAAACCCATCCCCATCTGACTCCTAATCCTCGCCCCCGTCTGACCCCCCATCTAACACCCGATCCCTGCCCCGTCCGACCCTCCAAACCACTCCCATCCAATGGACAATGCTCACTTTCTTTTAATGGATGGTCCAGGTGAACATTAATCAATGCAGCCATGCTTTAAATTAACCATGAGGCACTGACACAGTTCATCGACAATGTAATAAGATATTAATAACCATTAATTCTAATTTTGTTATTCAGGACTAATAGAACTGGTTTAAAAATATTGACTATTATAAGTATGTTCTATAATTGAGAGATGAAAACTGAACAATTGGCTGAGCTATTTCACTTTTAATTAATAAGAGCAGACAGATTTTCATATCACAAAAATGATTCAAATCTGCTTAAGGTTGTGTATATTAAATTGGAACAGGAGGGTTCTATTATGCACATTTTCCATTCTGCTATTAAATTACAATTTTCTTCCTATTGAGTATGAGATTTGTTCAGAATCTTCAGTAAAAACTGGAAACTCATTTATTCAAAATCTAATTTTATACTATAATACATGCACAATTTCCAACTTTGAAGTCCATTATAAATATCTGATTTGAGTCTCAATTCAAATCCTAAGTTTGGTTCTTTAGGCTATTCTGATCAATCATTGCTCATTTCTAATGTTATCGGCTGCGAAATGACTGCAGCTGCTGGTCTACGCACAATGCTTTTTGAGAATGTGTTCAGGTTCATGGCAACAAAATGCTTTTTATGCACAAAGATGATTAATCTAAAGACACCGATATTAACAATAGCAAACTTGTTCCAAAATAATGTTGAGCTGAAACTTCAATTCTCAGAGAAGAAGAGATATTGAACTGGGATAAAGCAACGACTGGCATTCCATACTCACAGACGGAAGGTTTTCGGAGAGAAAGTGTTTTCAGCCAGTGGGTGGTGCGGGTCTGGAATGCTTGCCTGGGAGGACAGTAAATGGTGGGTTAAGATATGCCCTTCCTTGAAAGTGGTGTTACAGGTTGCCAGGGTGGTGAAGGCAGTTTATGGCACATTTGCCCTTCAATGATCAGAGCACCGAGCATAGGAGTTGGGATGTCTTGTTGGTAAGGCCACTTTTAAGACACAGCATGGCTTTCGGGACGCCTGGCTTTCGAAAGGATATTAGCAAAGTCGGAGGAATTCTGTAACGTTTATTTTTAGATTACTTGTAGGGTGGAAACAGGCCCTACGGCCCAACAAATCCACACCGACACGCCAAAGTCCTACATTTACCCCTTTAACTAACACTACAGGTAATTTCGCATGGTCAATTCACCTAACCCGCACATCTTTGGACTGTGGGAGGAAACCGGAGCACCCGAAGGAAACCCATGCAGACACGGGGAGAATGTGCAAACTCCACGCAATCAGTCGCCTGAGGCGGGAATTGAATTCGGGTTTCCTGGCGCTGTGAAGCAGTACCGCCCACAATGAGGTGACCAGGAATGGACAGTTTAAGTTACTGGCTGGAAATGCTGGGACGTTTTCCCTGGCTGCTGTGGTGCCTATCAAGCCGGTTGCTTTGTCCTGGATTTGTCAATCTTCCTGAGTGTTGTTGGAGCTGCACCCATCCAAGCAATTGGGGCGTATTCCATTATACTTGTGCTTTATCAAAGGTGGATAGACTTTGGGGTGCCAGGAGGTGAGTTACTCGCCACAGTTCCCCTAGTCTCTGATCTGCTCTTGTAACCACTGTGTTTATGTGGTGAATTCGGTTGAGTTCTGGTCAATGGTAATCACAAGAGTGTTGACAGCGGGGGATCCCGTGATGGTAATAAAATTGAAGGTCATGAGTAGTGGTAAGAGTGTCTCTTAGAACATAGAACATAGAACACTGAACATAGAACAATACAGCACAGAACAGGCCCTTCGGCCCACGATGTTTTGCCAAACATTTGTCCTCGCTTATGCACCCATCCATGTACCTATCCAATTGCCGCTTAAAGGTCGACAATGATACTGACTCTACCCCTCCCACATGCAGCGCATTCCATGCCCCCACCACTCTCTGGGTAAAGAACCTACCCCTGACATCTCCCCTATTACTTCCACCCTTCACCTTAAATTTATGTCCCCTTGTAACACTCTGTTGTACCCGGGAAAAAAGTTTCTGACTGTCTACTCTATCTATTCCTCTGATCCTCTTATAAACCTCTATCAAGTCACCCCTCATCCTTCGTCGTTCCAGTGAGAAAAGGCTTGGCACTCTCAACCTATCCACGCACGAGCTATTCTCCATTTAGGCAACATCCTGGTAAATCTTCTCTGCACCCTCTCCAAAGCTTCCACATCTTTCCTAAAGTGAGGCGACCAAAACTGCACACAGTACTCCAAATGTGGCCTTACCAAAGTCATGTACAACTGCAACATCACTTCATGATTCTTGAATTCAATCCCTCTTCTAATGAACGCTAATACACTATAGGCCTTCTTACAAGCTCTATCCACCTGAGTAGCAACTTTCAAAGATCTATGAACATAGACCCCAAGATCCCTCTGCTCTTCCACCTTACTCAGAACCCTACCGTTAACCCTGCATTCCGCATTCTTATTTGTCCTTCCAAAATAGACAACCTCACACTTGGCAGGTATGAACTCCCTCTGCCGCTCCTCAGCCCAGCTCTACATCATATCTAAGTCCCTTTGCAGCCGGAAACAGCCATACTCACTATCCACAACTCCACAAACCTTTGTATCATCTGCAAATGTACTGACCCACCCTTCGACTCCCTATTCCAAGTCATTAATAAAAATTACAACAGCCGAGGACCCAGAACTGATCCCTGCGGAACTCCACTTGTAACTGGGCTCCAGGCTGAATATTTACCACCTACCACCACTCTCTGACTTCGACCGGTTAGCCAGTTTTCTCTCCAAATGGCCAAATTTCCCTCGAGCCCATGCCTCCTGACTTTCCTCATAAGCCTACCATGGGGAACCTTATCAAATGCCTCACTAAAATCCATGTATACGACATCCACTGCTCTACCCTCATCCACATGCTTGGTCACCTCCTCAAAGAATTCAATGACTTCTAAGGCAAGACCTACCCTTTACAATTCCGTGCTGGCTGTCCCAAATCAAGCAGTGTCTTTCCAGATACTCATAAATCCTACCCCTCAGTACCCTTTCCATTACTTTGCCTACCACCGAAGTAAGACTAACTGGCCTGTAATTCCCGGGGTTATCCCTATTCCCTTTTTTGAACAGGGGCACAACATTCGCCACTCTCCAGTCCCCTGGTACCACCCCCGTTGGCAATGAAGACGAAAAGATCATTGCCAATGGTTCTGCAATTTCCTCTCTTGCTTCCCACATAATCCTAGGATATATCCCGTCAGGCCAGGGGGAATTGTCTATCCTCAAGTTGTTCACAATGTCCAACACATCTTCCTTCCTAATAAGTATCTCTTCTGGCTTAACACTCTCCTCTTCAACAATACGGTCCCTCTCGTTTGAAAATACTGAAGAAAAGTACTCATTCAATACACAGTTTCCCACTACTGTCCTTGATCGGACCTACCCTCGTTCTCGTCATTCTCATGTTTCTCACATACGCATAAAATGCCTTGGGGTTATCCTTGATCCTATCCGCTAAAGATTTTTCGTGCCATCTCTTTGTTCTCCTAATCCCTTTCTTCAGCTCCCTTCTGGCTATTCTGTATCCGTCCAATGCTCTGTCTGAACCTTGTTTGCTCAACCTTATTTAAGCCTCCTTCTTCCTCTTTACAAGACATTCAACCTCTCTCGTCAACCAAGGTTCCCTCACACGATCATGTCTTTCCTGCCTGACAGGTACATACATATCAAGGACACGTCGTATCTGTTCCTTGAAAAAGTTCCACATTTCCACGACATCCTTCCCTGACAGCCTATGCTCCCAACTTATGCTCCTCAGATCCTGTCTTCCATCATCGTATTTACCCTTCCCCCAATTATAAAACCTACCCTGTTGCACGCACCTATCTCTCTCCATAACCAAAGTGAAAGTCACAGAATTGTGGTCACCATCACCAAAATGTTCACCCACTAACAAGCCTATCACTTGTCCCGGTTCGTTACCAAGTACCAAATCGAATATGGCCTCCCCTCTGGTCGGACAATCTACATATTGAGTTAGAAAATCTTCCCAGACACACTGCACAAACACCGCCCCATCCAATCTACTTGATCTAAAGAGCTTCCAATCAATATTTGGGAAGTTGAAATCACCCATGACTACTACCCTGTGGCTTCTGCACCTTTTCAAAATCTGTTTCCCAATCTGTTTCTCCACATCTCTGCTGCTATTGGGGGACTTATAGTAAACACCCAACAAGGTGACTGCTCCTTTACTATTTCTGACTTCAGCCCATACTACCTCCAAAGTCAGATCCCCCTCGAACTACCTTTCTGCAGCC
>NC_057725.1:72813590-72815361 GCF_004010195.1 Chiloscyllium plagiosum | reverse complement strand
TACTTTCTCCCCATCCCCACCCTCCTCTAGCTTATATCTCCACGCTTCAGGCTCTAGGCCTTTATTCCTGATGAAGGGCTTTTGCCCGAAACGTCGATTTTACTGCTCCTCGGATGCTGCCTGAACAGCTGCTCTCTTCCAGCACCTCTAATCCAAAACCAGCGCCAATCCTTGCAGCTCACCTGTTGTCACAGGCCTCCAGTCCAAAAACCAAACATCAACCTCCACCTTCTGTCTCCTAATTTCAAGCCAATTTTACATCCAAATGGCATGACCAAAACTTCCTAACTGTGCTAATAAGATCTCTGAACATTTTACTGGAAAAATAATTTAAATTTATCCAGTCAGGTATGATGTGGTGAAATGTGATTCACGAGTGTAGGAAGGAAAGACAAAATCTGAATGCTTATGTTTAAAATGGTGAGAAATTATGAAACATTGCCATCCTTTGGGAATGATAGGACCCGGTACACAATGATCAGAAAGTTAATGTGATGGTGCAGTCAAAAAGGTGGACAAATGATACGTTCCCAGTTATTGCCAGGCGATTGGAATAGGACAGTGAGGAAGACTTGCTATGAGTATCCAGAAGTTTGGGTGTGAAAATGGATACTTTGCAACAGACATCTGTCAATTCTGGGAAGAAGCTGCGTGACACAAATTGTGTTGACGATGTTTCCACTAAGGACAGTGTCAGCTCCTGCACTTACCAACAGCAATATCCTTCTGTAAGACTCTGTGAATAACACACACACACGCACACACCAAAGGCCAGAGATGTTGGGTAAATGTGGGATTGCTTGTTATCCTCCATGTTCATTGTTTCCCAGTCTGCAGGAGCAATGTCGAAATATGTCGTTGACAGTAAAAAAAAAGGGTAGCTAAGAGCTGTTAGCAGTATAGTGTTGAATGTCGGAACGTTATTGGTATTTTGGTGTGGAAGATGGATGGGTTCAGATGAAGTCCAATGTGGAGAAGTGTGAGGTGATAAATTTCGGGCAGAAGAAGAGTCAATCGACAATTTGGCTCCAAATCAAAAAGGGGTTTAACAGGAGCAGGATGTACATGGACTGATGGAATCTATGTAGGCAGGATAGGCTGAGAGAACACCCCATAAAGAACATTGTCTCCTGGTCCTTGTTCACAGTGACAGAAACTTTGAGAGCAATGAGGTGATGTTGTGTTTTTTATAATGCACCAGTTCAGGTTCAGCTGGAGCATTGTTTCCTGTTCTGGAAACCACACGATCGGAAGGATTGTGGAGACTGTTGCGACAAGTTGAAACAGGTTTACAAGAAAGCTTTCGGGGATGTGCATGCTCAGTTCGCATCATCGCTTGGACGAGTGGAGCTGAGGAAGAGTCGGCTGAGGAATTGCAAAACTTGCGCCCACATCTCCCTGCTCACCTCCGTCCAAGGCCCGAAAGGTGCCTGCCACATCCGTCAAAGCTTCACCTGCAAATCCACCAATGTCATTTATTGTATTTGTTGCTCCTGTTTCAGTCTCCTCTACATTAGGAAGACCGGACACCTTCTCACAGAGCACTTCAGACAACATCTCCGGGACACCCACACCAATCAAACCCACTGCTCCATGGCTGAAGCTTTCAATTCGCCCTTCTACTCTGCCAAGGACATGCAGGTCCTGGGCCTCGTCCATCGCCACTTCCTCACCCACCCAACACCTGAAGGAAAAACGCCTCATCTACCGTCTTGGGACACAACAACCCCATGGCATCAATGTGGATTTCACCAGCTTCCTCACTTCACCT
>NC_057725.1:72806488-72813456 GCF_004010195.1 Chiloscyllium plagiosum | reverse complement strand
TCTGTTCTTGTCAGCTTTAATATCTGATCCATCCATGAATTAGGGACTAAATATTATTCTGAATTTTGCAGGAAGAAGTTGGATTAGGAGCTTGATCAACCAACTTCGCATATCAACCTGGTATTGCAGTGTTTCTGAGAATCGTGCACCCCTCATAAAAGAATCCGAAAAGCAGCTTTATTAGTTCATTTTTTTGTGTGTTAGCTTTATTTCTCGTCTACCGTGTCTGTGTGTAAGAAAGCGTACTGACAACCTTTTGGTCAAGTCAGACTCGCATTCGTGCAAAATCAATTTGTTTTCGGTTCCTATTCACCTGTCACTTTCTACATGTTCAGCACTTCCTCTCATGATATCACTTCATCCCTGGTGCACGCCGCCCCTTCCCACCAACTCCCAACTCCGAACATCAGAAGTAAAACAAAGTTGCCCACCAGGTCTACCTAATGTCAAAAGGCATTTCAGAAAACAAAATGGAGACGATGAAACTATTGAAGTAATCAACAGTTTGGATTTTGATGATGATGATGATGACTCGGATTTATTAAACGAGAGATTTTGATAACTCTGTGAAGCAGGAAAAGATCTGATGTTTTTAAAGCACATCGAGTCACAGAGATGTGCAGTACAACTCGTCCATGCTGACCAGATTTTCGAACCAGTTTTGTAGTCCTATTTGCCAGCACTTGGCCCGTATCCCTCTAAACCCTTCATATACTCAACCAGATGTCTTTAAAATGTTGTCATTGTACCAGCCTCCACAACTTCCTCTGGCAGCTCATTCCACACAGAAACCATCTTCTGCATGAAAACATTGCCACTTAGGTTCCTTTTAACTTTTTCCTCTCACCCTCAACCGATGCCCTCTCGTTCTGGACAACCCACCACAGGGAAAATACCTTTTCTGTTTACCCTATCAATGCCCGTCGTGATTTTGTAAACCTTTTTCCGGTCAACCCTCTGCCTCCGAAGCTCCAGCGAAAAGAGCCCCAGCCTATTCAGCCTCGCCCTGTAGCTGAAACCACTCCAACCCTGGGAACATCCTTATAAATCATTAAGAATGTTTTTCATCAGCGTGTAAGAACAACCAGAATCAATAGGTGTGTTTGTGACGGCTTTATTTTCTCAGTTCAAAGGCCTGAGTTCAATAAGATTGCATACTCACTGATGTAGCACACAACTGTGTGTGGTATCATGAATGAGCAACTCACTGGCATATTACTCAGAGAGCCGATTCTCACATTAATCAGTTCAATAGATACTTGCAGAGCTGGCGAAATGAGCCCGAGTTTAAAAAATACAGTGCATCAAGATGTACAATTACCTGTCTACAAAGTACACTATTACTCAAAGAACACTACAAACTCTCCAGCGCCTGAGACACGTCCTGCTCGGGGACTGGCACAGCATCTCTGCCTGTCCTTTGCTTTTTTACACTTTGATGCTTCGATCAGAACCTCATGTTTCACAGTGTTCCTGTCTTGCCTGGGTTTTTGTCGCAGACATTAGTCAGGCCCCTTTTCGTTGTTGTTAGCGGTGAACAGTCAAGGGGCTCATCTGTCAGGCACTTCGAACAGCAGCTAAAGCAGCACAAACACTGCATGTGCTTCAAACAAATGGGCGCGTCTCAAAGCCTCAGGGAACCAGTTCTCAGTTAGGGCAAGAAAGACAGGATTCAGTCAGGAGATCCTGGAACAGCATGTCCACGGACTTTGACATTTTTGGGACAATCAGATCAGGGAATCTGTGTCACTGCAGTCAAGAGAGTTGGCAACACAAACTACTCATAACATCCCCGGAATGCTCCAGTAGATTTTTCAATCTTGCATTTCAGATCACCAATCCATGCTGTCACTGTCCGTTCCTGTCATTTGTGGATCAGTTCGATGAAATTCTCAAGGAGAATTTCGGGGGCCCCTGCAGCAGCAGTGATGTTGGGGAAGTCAGTTCTAGGCAATGGGGGCAGCCTGCTTGTAGGCAGATTAGACAGGCATTGTGGAAGGGATGGCAAAGGCACCATGTTAGAGGCGGAGGGAGACGAGGTCGTCGGTTACTGTGGTCGTTCGAGTCACCTTCACTGTCCCAGTTTTGGTGTGGTGGTTGCCATGTGATTGTTGGCATGGCGACACTATAGGAATGGGGTTAGGGGACGGGTAACGTTGTGAGGTAAAGTTTGTAAAGGAGAGAGCTGTGTGGGAAAATATAGAAGCTCATGAACTCGACACAAAGTGCAGGGGAGAAAGGAGAGTTAGGATGTCATGTTGCAGCTTTATAAGATTTCAGTTCGGCTTCACTTAGGGTGTTGTGTTGAATTCTGGTCGCCACAATACAGGGAGGATATGAAGGGTGCAGAAGAGGTTTACCAGGATGTTTGTTGTATTAGATGGTATGAGCTATGAAGAGACTCTGGAAGAACTCAGGTTGATTTCCTCGGAGCAGCGGAGGCTGAGGTGAGACTCTGTGGAAGTGTATACAATTATGAGACACATAAATAGAGTTGACAGTCAGAATCTCTTTCCCAGAATTGAAATGTCTCAAACTGTGGAGCATACAGTTAAGATGAAAGTGGGAAAGTTCAAACGAGATGTGTGGCAAGGTTGTTTTTCCACAGCGAATAGTAGGCGTCTGGAACATAATATCATGGATGTTAATGGAGACAGATATGATACTTGTATTTAAGAGTCTTTTAGCCCATAAGCAGATGAATGTGCAAGGAATGGAGGGATGTGGACCAAGTGACCATCAACCAGCTGGAACTGGCAGTTGCGAAATAAATGAAGACAGAAGTGAATGCATTTGCAGGAATGGTGGGCAGCAACCTCATCGAAAACATAAACTAATCCGAATCTACTCCCAATCATTAGACTTACTATTATTTATGGTGTTCGTATCTGCCATTTCATTTGACTTACTGCAAATCGATCTGTAACTTATTTCACCATTGCACATGCTGGTAACTTTGACAGCACAGGACAATATCTAACACTTTGATGGAGAGTTTATAAAACAAGATTCACACCAGTCCAAAAAAGTAAAGAACTCAGTGGATGAACATGGAAGATTTTGAATTTACAAGTGTGAATTGGCAACCAAGAATTTGGAGGACAATGTATCTGTGTTGCATCTGGCAGTCACCAGATAATCAGGGAATATTGGGATTTGTTGGGATATGCAAACTAGGAGAATAGAAGAAATTTGAACAAAAGATTAGGGGTAAATGCAGGGGTTAGGTAAGCGGTAAATGCAGGGGTATGGGTGGGTTGCGCATCGGCGGGTCGATGTGGACTTGTTGGACCGAAGGGCCTGTTTCCACACTGTAATGTAATCTAATCTGATCTAAAAAATAAAGTCATGCATTTTGTAATTTGGTATCCTGCTAATATGGCACTGGAATAGAAGGTGACAATGTTACACAGTGGTGACAATATTACACCAATTATGAGCTGAGGTAGGGATTTCGGAGCCGTTTTGCAGAAGCAAACAATTCTTCATGATGGTGCAAATATCTTTTTGAATTTATCACATTTTTTTATGAAGCCACAATGGAAACAGGGTTCTTCCAGAGTCACTAAGAGACACTAAAAATTTTAATGGAAGCAGTAAGCATGTCCACACACCTGCGATATCCATCTTCATTCCCGAGTTCGCATCCCACTTGCCTTTGAGCCCTGTGACTTGGCCTTGGATTCCCCATCAACATAGCAACTGAATCATGGAAAGAAACAAATTAAGATAGGGAGTAGTATCAAGATCAGGCCGGGGAAACTGAATGGAAACAGAAAAAGTAAAGTATTGCTGAAATACATTTGTAAACAGTATATCATGTAATCTTTGTTACAGGAAACTTCTTACATTTTTTAACTTTGGTTCCGATGAGTGAATCAGAGAATTCAATGAAGAAGCATGGGTCAGAAGACTGTTGTTGCTTTAGCCACTCTGTCGTCGTGCAGTGAATGCTGATATTTTCTTTCAGGTCATTTATATTTGTACTCGCTTCACTCAATGAGAACGGATCACGAGGGAAAAATATTTTTATGCATATCTAGCTCCTCTTTCTGTTATGCTTCTGTTGTTCAACTTTCTATGAACAGTTGCTCCTTGCTATCAACACTTCACACGGGCTTCGCTCCTCCTGTCTCTTTCATTCTGCCCCGCAGTTGGAGTCATTCCCTGCCCATTAGCAAAGGAGTGTTATCATGTTGCTGCTCCTCCTTCTCCTTTCAGTCCAATCCTCACGTGGACCTCACATTCCATTATCTGCTGCATCTCCCGTTGGCTCTTTGTTACTTGGATTTATTCATCAATTGAATAACTTTTATAGCTGGATATTTTACTGCATACTCTAACTGGTCTCTGAAGTTTTTCTGAGTCACCACATAAATAAAAGCATTTGTGCAACAACTTAGGTTCCGCAGCATTAAGGCAGCTTGTAGAAAGAGACGAAAAGCAGCGCGATGCAAGGAATGACCGACGTGAAAAATATATAAAATATACATCAACCAGAGAAGTATGAAGCTGGCAGATATGGAAAAGAGTAAAATTACAGAATTCCGTCTGCTCTCTACTTCGAGATCATTCGCTGTGTTTCTCTGACCCCTCAGTCCCTTCCGTACTTCCATCGTTTCAGAGATGTGCCTGACAATCCGAATATTGAGAAAGAGAATGAAAGTGAATGGGAACATTGGTGTTAAGAATTGTTCAAAATATTTAAAACTTGATCACTGAAGGCCATTATAATAACTGGACCTGGTGTAACAGTACCATGGAACATTGTTAATGATCTTTCCAGGTTCATACCGAAAGTAGTTGGGAATATTCTTTAAAGAAAAGAAAATACAGATTGTTGCTAGAACCCTCATTGCAGTTTTCTCTGTGCAATACTGAGATTTCATCTGATGAAAACAAATAGCGACAAATCGATCAAAAGAAAAAGCGGCAGTGAACCAGACAGAACAATCAATGGTCAAGCAGCTCAGGGCATAGAGAACGCAACAAACAGGAGTGATGTCCAGGACACATGATGGATAATAATAAAATGGAAATCGAAGAAGGATGACCTCAAAAGCAATGAACAGTAGATCAGACGTTGCCATGGCCACCAGATAGCAATTGCTGCATGACGAAAGACCACTTTTGCCCCGAGCCAAGGAGACAATCGTCACGAGACTTACTATAAGAGAAAGAAAGGAAAAAAAAAAGGAACTGGAAGTCACTGATCAAACATTTCTGTGCCTGAGCCCACACTGTATGGGATGAATTTTAACACAGAAATAATTGTTGTGCCATGTCATTTGAAGTTTACAAAATTTGAACTCCTGACTGGTTACTCTGACTGGCTGGAGTTGTCTGTAAGACCATAACATCCACACAAAGATATGCAGGATCAATAAAACAAAGAATGGGAGACACCTAAGAGAGACTGGGATGACAAAACTTCTGTTGAGCCTCCACAGTTGAGATTGTCATTAGAATTGTACATCCATGTGATATGAATGGCAGTACAGGGCATTGAATCACTGTATAATATCCAGGAATGGATGGTTTCCAAAATATGAACGAACAAGTAATAGGGCATTGAGTCACATACTCTGAACACCCTGGCAGTCTGAGCTATGAAGATATTAATCCAACCAGCATGTACAAGATTGGATATCCACCACAATCCGAAGAACTTCAACATTTAGTAAGATCTGCCCAATCCCCACGCCCATACCACTCACCCCACCACCTAACCCAGACTATGTTCCACAGTTCGCACTCAAACAAACCTCCTCTCCTTGTGAATAGAGATCCTCCTCCCAGATTCAGAGAACACACTGGGGCGAGGAATCGCTACTGTTCAATCAGAACTCTCCGTGGACTTCACAAGAATTGGACCACAGCTCGTTCTCCAAGACCCAAACAGTGTACTTTAATTTGGTTTCTGAAGCAACCTCCCTGGATTCTGACAAAATGCTAAAGATTGGGGGTAGTGATGGCCTAATAATTTTATCACTGGACTATTAATTCAGGAACTAACACAACGTTCTGGGGAACTGGTTTCAATACCTGCCACAGCAGATAATGGAATTTCAATTCAAAAATAATGTAGACTTATAATTTTGAAGCAATAAAATGGCTGTCAGTTGTTGGGAAGGAAATCTCATCTCATTCAGTAATGCCCTTTATGTAGGGGAAACAGTCATCCTTACCTGGTGTGGTTTACATGTGACTCCAGGTCTAGAATATCCTGGTTGACTCTTTCCTGGTCTTTGGGCAATTAGGAAAGGGTGGTAAGTGCTGACCAAGGCAGTGACACCTTTAATAAATAAAATAAAATGGAGCTTCCCAATACACAGCCAGCTTCCTGGTACAGAAGAATGCTCCCTACTAAGACCACTCCATGGCATTTGAACATCCCTGTACAAAAAGCGTTGTCTCAACTCTGAAATTCCCAAAATTGATCCACATTTGAAGACAAGGGAACCGACACTTCATTCAGTAGGTATCTGGAGCAGGGAACACCAAAGCATCGATCACTACCAAGCACAGACAACTGAAGCAAAATGTTTTGAGACCAGCAAGAGTTGGGAACGTCATTGGATTCAGAAAAATAAACTATGACACGAATTAGATTAGATTACATTACAGTGTAGAAACAGGCCCTTCGGCCCAACAAGTCCACACCGACCCGCCGAAGCGAAACCCACCCATACCCCTACATTTACCCCTTACCTAACACTACGGGCAATTTAGCATGGCCAATTCACCTGACCCTGCACATCTTTCGGACTGTGGGAGGAAACCGGAGCACCCGGAGGAAACCCACGCAGACACGGGGAGAACGTGCAAACTCCACACAGTCAGTCGCCTGAGGCGGGAATTGAACCCGGGTCTCAGGCGCTGTGAGGCAGCAGTGCTAACCACTGTGCCACCGTGCCGCCCACAATGATGCATTGGAATAAATGATGCCCTAAATTCGACAAACCTCA
>NC_057725.1:72804780-72805988 GCF_004010195.1 Chiloscyllium plagiosum | reverse complement strand
AACAGAGCGGGGATGGGTTCACAGTCCGTTGCTATTGGAAACAGAGAGGGTAGGGTCAGTGGCAGTTGCTAGGAGAACACAGCAGTTGCTCGGAGAAAAGCGGAGGTATGGGTAAACACGACATTGCTGGGGAAACAGAGAGGGGATGTGCTCACAGGCTTTTGCGAGGGACGAAGCTTGGGAATGAGTGCAGAGTTCATCGCTGGGAGAACAGAGTGTGGATGTGGTGAGAGGTCATTGCTGGTGAATACAGTGACGATGGAGTTACAGGCTGTTGGTAGAAGAACCGAATGGGGATGGCTTCACAGGCAGTTGCGAGGAGAGCAGTTGGGGTGAAAGAATCACAGGCAGTTGCTAGCAGAACAGTCGGTGAGAAGGGATCACAGACCATTGCAAGTATAACAGGGTGGAAAGGGGTTCTCAGGCAGTTGTTAGGGGGCAGAGCGGGGATTGGATCAAAGGCAGTAGTTAGGAGAAGAGAGTGGGTTTGGGGTCACAGGCCGTTTTCTAGGGAAACGGAGTGGGGATTGTATTACATTTTTGTTGCTCGGGGAAACAGAGCAGCAATGGGTTTCCAGGCGTTGCTAGGAAAATAGATTCAAACCGGGTTCACAGACCGTTGCTTGGAGAATAGTCGGGGGAATGGGATGACAGGCCATTGAACATAGAACAGAGAACAATACAGCACAGAACAGGCCCTTCGGCCCACGATGTTGTGCCGAACATTTGTCCTAGCTTAAGCACCCATCCATGTACCTATCCAATTGCCGATTAAAGGTCACCTATGATTCTGACTCTTCCACTACCACAGGCAGCGCATTCCATGCCCTCACCACTCTCTGGGTAAAGAACCTACCCCTGACATCCCCCCCTATACCTTCCACCCTTCACCTTAAATTTATATCCCCTTGTAACACTGTTGTACCCGGGGAAAAGGTTTCTGACTTTCTAATGTATCTATTCCTCTGATCATCTTATAAACCTTTATCAAGTCACCCCTCATCCTTCCCCACTCCAATGAGAAAAGACCCAGCACTCTCAACCTATCCTCGTACGACCTATTCTCCATTCCAGGCAACATCCTGGTAAAACTTCTCTGCAACCGCTACCAAAGCTTCCACTTCTTTACTAAAGTGAGGCGACCAGAACTGCACGCAATGCTCCAAATGAGGCCGAACCAAAGTCCTGTACAGCTGCAACATCACTTC
>NC_057725.1:72801639-72804645 GCF_004010195.1 Chiloscyllium plagiosum | reverse complement strand
AATTGGCCATATTTCCCTCTATCCCATGCCTCCTGACTTTCCGCATAAGCCTCCCATGGGGAACCTTATCAAATGCCTTACTAAAATCCATGTACACTACATCCACTGCTCTACCCTCATCCACATTCTTGGTCACCTCCTCAAAGAATTCAATAAGAGTTGTAAGGCAAGACCTACCCTTCACAAATCTGTGCTGGCTGTCCCTAATCAAGCAGTGCCTTTTCAGATACTCATAAATCCTATCCCTCAGTCCCCTTTCCATTACTTTGCCTACCACCGAAGTAAGACTAACTGGCCTGTAATTCCCGGGGTTATCCCTATTCCCTTTTTTGAACAGGGGCACAACATTCGCCACTCTCCAGTCCCCTGGTACCATCCCCGTTGACAGTGAAGACGAAAAGATCATTGCCAACGGCTCTGCAATTTTCTCTCTTGCTTCCCAAATAATCCTAGTATATATCCTGTCAGGCCCGGGAGACTTGTGTATCCTCAGTTTTGAAAAATGCCCAACACATCTTCCTTCCTAACAAGTAACTCTTCCAGCTTACCAGTTCGTTTCACACTCTCCTCTTCAACAATACGGTCCCTCTCATTTGTAAATACTGAAGAAAAGTATTCATTCAATACCTCTCCTATCTTTTCCGACTCAATACACAGTCTCCCACTACTGTCCTTGATCGGACCTACCCTCGTTCTCGTCATTCTCATGTTTCTCACATACACATAATATTCCTTGGGGTTATCCTTGATCCTACCCGCCAAAGATTATTCATGCCCTCTCTTAGCTCTCCTAATCCCTTTCTTCAGCTCCCTTCTGGCTATCCTGTATCCCTCGTACGCACTGTCTGAACCTTGTTTCCTCAACCTTATGTAAGCCTCCTTCTTCCTCTTTGCAAGACATTCAACCTCCCTCGTCAACCAGGTTTCCTCACACGACCATTTCTTGCCTGCCTGACAGGTACATACATATCAAGGACACGTCGGATCTGTTCCTTGAAAAAGTTCCACATTTCCACGACATCCTTCCCTGACAGCCTATGCTCCTAACATATGCTCCTCAGATCCTGTCTTACAGCATCGTATTTACCCTTCCCCCAATTGTAAAACCTACGCTGTTGCAAGCACCTATCCCCCTCCATAACCAAGGTGAAAGTCAGAGAATTGTGGTCACCATCACGAAAATGTTCACCCACTAACAAGCCCATCACTTGTCCCGGTTCGTTACCAAGTACTAAATCCAATATGACCTCCCCTCTGGTCGGACAATCTACATACTGCGTTAGAAAAGCTTCCTGGACACACTGCACAAACACCGCCCCATCCAATCTACTTGATCTAAAGAGCTTCCAATCAATATTTGGGAAGTTGAAATCGCCCATGATTATTACCCTGTGGCTTCTGCACCTTTCCAAAATCAATTTCCCAATCTGTTGCTCCACATCTCTGCTGCTATTGGAGGGCTTATACACCCAACAAGGTGACTGCTCCTTTCCTATTTCTGACTTCAGCCCATACTGCCTCCAAAGGCAGATCCCCCTCGAACTGCCTTTCTGCAGCCATTATACCATTTCTAATTAGCAACGTCACCCCCCCTCTTTTTTAACCACCCTCCCTAATCTTACTGAAACATCTGTCACCAGGAACCTCCAACAACCATTCCTGTCCCTCTTCTATCCACGTTTCAGTGATGGCCACAACATCGTAGTCCCAGGTACCGGTCCACGCCTGAAGTTCACCCACCTTATTTCTGATACTCCTTGCGTTGAAGTATGCACACTTGAACCCATCTCTGTGTCCGCAGGTATTCCCCGTCAGTGCTACATTCTCCACAGCCTCCCTACATTCTTGGACATCCTGACAAACAGCTAGCCTCCCTACATTCTTGGACATCCTGACAAACAGCTAGCCAACTTGCTGGACGACAAGTCCGGATTCCATCCCCCTGCCAAATTAGTTTAAAACCCCCGAAGAGTGCTAGCAAACCTACCTCCCAGGATATTGGTTCCTTTCTGATTCAGGTGCAACGCGTCCTGCCTGTACAGGTCCCACCTTCGCCAGAATGCAGTCCAATTGTCCAAATACCTGAAGCCCTCCCTCCTACACCATCCTTGCAGCCACGTGTTCAACTGCACTGTCTCCCTATTCCTTGCCTCACTGTCACGTGGCACCGGCAACAACCCAGAGATGACGACTCTGTCAGTCAATGTAGGAGAAGATAAAGTCCCCCATAATGACCACCCTGTTCCTTTCATTCCTACCCAGAATCATTTTGCCAATCCTCTGCTCCACATCCCTGGAACTCTGCAGAGGCCTGTAAAAAAACTCCTAGCAGTGTGATCTCTCCTCCTGTTTCTAACCTCAGCCCATGCTACCTCAGTAGACTAATCCTAAACATTCTTTCAGCCACCGTTATACTATCCTTGACTAACAAGGCCATACCTCCCCCTCTTTTTCCACCTTGCCTGTTCTTAATGAAATATCTAAACTCTGGAACCTGCAACATCCATTCTTGACCCTGCTCTATCCATATCTCCGAAATGGCCACAACATCAAAGTCCCAGGTATTTATCCATGCTGCAAGCTCACCTACCTTATTTCGGATACTTCTGGTGCTGTCTGCCTGTGACTGTGAAATCCTGTCCATGCCCTCCCTACTCTTATCCTCCTGTGCACTGCAACTACTCCTCAGGTTCCCATCCCCCTGCTGAGCTAGTTTAAACCCACCCAAATAGCACCAGCAAATTTCCCACCCAGGATATTAATACCCCTCTGATTCAAGTGAAGACCGTCCTGTTTGTAGAGGTTCCACCTTCCCCAGAATGAGCCCCAATTATCCATGTCCCTGAAACACTCCCTCCTGCACCATCCCTGCCGGCACCTGTTCAGCTGATGTCCCTCCCTGTTCCTTGCCTCACTATCACGTGGCCCAGGTAACAAACCAGAGATAACAACTCTGTTTGTTCTTGCTTCAGCTTCTCTTCTCTCTTAAATTCTGCCTTACATCAC
>NC_057725.1:72780457-72801401 GCF_004010195.1 Chiloscyllium plagiosum | reverse complement strand
CTGCGCTCCAACTTCACTTCCGCCCAGCTCGCGCCGTCCTCTGCTGTGGCAAATGTCGGGCAATTGAATGGATCGGGGCATCCTGAACACGCCACGGGTCTATGAGTGAGTCCAGGGCTTTTCAAATGTTCCATAACCCTGGGTCAAGAAAACTCTTCATTATAATTTTGGACATCTGATGATGATTTCGGCAGCACTTCCCATCCGGCCACTAGGTCCCTGTTGAGTACTCACATGAGCATCTTGTGGCTGGGGATCGAGAATTGTATTACAATTCCCAATAGCACTTTTTTGTCACTGGCCAACTTTCTTTTATTTTGGACGTGACCAAAGCAGCAATCGCCTTCTCGCTTTCATCACTCCAAAAATATTGCCTGGTGACCTGGCAGGACCAGGTATCTCCTATCTTATTTATGGTGCTTCAGGGTCTTTCTGGACAGACCCAGACGACCCACACTGGCCTTCACAACATGACAAAGCGAATATGTCCTCGTGGCAGGCTTGGCAGCTGCCACTTGAAAGTAGCCAACCCCATTGGAACCTCAGCAGTTGTGGCAGCAGGCTGTAACCTGTAAAAGAGAATGAACAAAACCACACAAGGACAAACTGGCGTGGGCACAGCTGTCAATTTTCCTTTAATTTTCCTCCATATTGCACAGACGAAGGCAAAAGGCAAATCCAGCTTGCTGCCAAATCCAACAGATTTCCCTTGCACTACGTTTATGAAACTCCAACAGTCAATTCTTCCACTCCCAAAAGACTCTAAGCGACTGGAAAAGCGAATAGTTCACAAAGCACTATTTAAACCAACCGAATTCAACTCCAGGAACAACAGACACCAACACCTACCACTCACCATCTTTGTGTTCAACAAACTCAAGTTGAGTTTTTAATTATAGAATCAATCCCGACAAGAGCCTCCAATTTGCCAGATCCCTGGAATATATTCTAAGAAGGTTGTGTAGAAACTCCTCATTTTAAAGGCAGACGTGAGTTGTGTGTTCCATCTGTAATGCAACTCGTCATACGACTCGGCTTTAAACAAAACAGAATTCAATTAAGCACTACAGTTGGAATATGAACAAAATAGAAAGAAAAATTTAGAATAACGGCACTGTTGCAAAACATTAACGACCCAATACAGTAACAAGTACTAATTAAATGTTCCAAAACAGTAGCATCCCATAAACACACTTTTCGCAAAAATGGTAAATTTAAACAAATTCTTGCAGGCAGGTGGGAAAAATATCCAGAGAAAGACTTCAGAAGAAAGTGAGAGGAATCCTTCAAAGAAGCTTGTAACTCCCCTGTACTCACACATATTGTGACTGGCACAGTTAAGCCAAACTAGACAAAGCCTGAACCATGCGACCTGGCCACACCTATTCAATTGTTAATCTATACTGTCCGGCACTTCTGCCTTTAAGAACTCTAAAAAACGGGACAAAATTACCTTCTTAAAGTGACAGACTCATCGCATGAGATAGGGAAGAAATAGTAGAGACCTTGGCATAAATTTTCACATCATCTAAAGCTACATGTACGTTTCAAAATGACTGTAGGGTGACTGATATTGTGTCTTTATTGAAGAGAAGCCCACAAGAGAAGCCTGGGAATGATAGACCGTTGAGTCTGAGAAGAGTGGTGGCTATGTTATTCAAGGGGATGAGGAGAGATAGAATTTACATGTATTTGGAGGGGCAAGGGCATATCAAGGATTCTAAGCACAGCTTTGTACGTCGGAAATCGTGACTCACAAACTTGACTGAGTAGTTTAAGGACGGACTCCAAAAGATAGATGAAGACAGAATGCTACACGTTATATACATGGATGTTAGAAAAAGTTTTGACAAGATGGAATTCAACTCGAAAAATTCCATTTACTGCATTTAGCTAAAAGGAAGACGGGTTGGATTTATAGAGTATGGTAGGGACCTGGGTATTTTGTCAAACAGAAAGGCCTGGGATTTCCTGCACATGGTTCTATGTAAGTACCATCACAGCTATTTAATAACAGTATTATCACGTTTGCCTTCCGTGCTCATAACATTGAGTAAAGGAGTGGGAATTCAATTTGAGGTTGTACACGACCTTGGTGATCCACGTTTGACGTATTGTGCGTTTTGTCGCTCTGTTATTATAATGGTATTATTTAATTCGAAAGGGTTCAGAAAATATTCACAGGATGTTACAGGGACTGAAGGGTTTTAAGTTACAACAGGCTGCATAGCCTGTGATTTTTATCAATGGCGGGAAGACAATTGAGTGGTGACATTTTAGAGGCTTATAACATCGTGAGGGGTACATATACGTTGAATGGCAAAGGTATTTCTCTTGGGTAGTGGAGTCCAAAACTTGGGGGCACGTATTTAAGTTGACAGGAGAAATACTTATGTGGAACATGAGGGGCAACGTTTTGATCTAGAGGGTGGTGGTATATGGACTGGCTTGCCAGAGGAAATGAAAGAGGCAGGCATAGTTAAAGCCTTCAAAAGACGATAGGACAGGTTCATGAACAGGAAAGGTTCGGAGACACATGGACCAAGCGCATCCAAGTCGGTTTAGTTTTGTTTGTGAGTATTGCCAGCGGCAGATGAGTTAGACCAAAGGCTCTTTTTTGTGCTTTATGACGCTGAGAATCTGTGTCGCTATTACAGTCGGCGTTTCAACATAGAAACAGGAAGTGAGTTCCAGATATGAATTAAATTAACTCATTCATCATCAAGCATTTAATTTCAGTGTTTTATATGAGCGAGGTTACACCTAGTACAATATAATGAGTTTTCACCACATTTTTGTCCAAATTCTTTCCACGCAGGAATATTGTATAATAATCAGTTACTATCTGTTGAGTTGTTGTGATATTTATAGTCAATATGTCAGCACACATTTAAAAGCCCTACTCGTGACAACTTCAATATTCAGATGCAGCCGACAGCATCATGGTGCTGTTACTGGATTGATATACTACAGAACGACACAATGCTCCGTGGATCCGGGGGTTGAATCCCAGCCCACCAGATAATGGAATTTAAACTCAGTTAGTGAAAATGTCTGAAATTAAGAGACTGATTAACACCATGAATCGTTTGGTAATTGTCTGGTAAAATCTCACCTGATTCATGCATGTTCTTAAGGAAAGGAAATTACAATCCTTACCTGATCAGGCCTACATGTGACTCCAGACCCACAGCAAGGTGGTTGACTCCTAATAGCCATCTGGGAAATTACAGTTTGCCAATATGTGCTTGCATAGCTAGCGATACCCTTATTTAAGAATTGAATAAAGAAAGAATGTAATCTGTTGGTACAGCATTCTATCACCCGAGATTTCTTCCACCAACATGAAGTATGAAACTCAAGTGGAATCGTATTGAGTTTTACAACTTCATGCTTAATATTAACTCAGAATCATAGCTGCCAGAAGAATGAATGCATGATCGATTACACGAAAATCACATGACACATATGAAGAAAGTGTCCTGAAAAAATTCATTCTCTGGGATAGAGCTAATGGCACTGAAGGGCCAATACATTTTGCAGCTGCAAGATCAGACTTATCAGCGCAGGATTGTTCTCGCACTTCACGACCTGGCCAAAAATCTTACAGCAAAAATTGCTTTGTGACAAAATGGCTTCTAACTGTTTCGTGTCAATTTTGGTCAATTCTTCAACACAGTGTGTCCATTCAGTCAGTCAATCAATATGTTAGTTAGTGGGTCCATTCAGTCAGTCAGCAGACAGAGTGTTCATTTACTCAGTGAATGTGTTCATTCATTCTGTCAGTCAATCAGTTAGTGCATTCAATCAATAAGCCAATCAGTGCGATCATTTACCAGCCACCGCATCGATGCTATTTGTCACTAAGTCAGGTCGTACATTAATTCAGTGCATCCATTCAGTCAGTCAATCAACAATGCATCTATTCAGTCAGTCAGTGCACCCATTGAGTCAGTCAGTGTGTTCATTCAGCGACTCAGTGAGACAGTATGTCCAGTCAGTCAGTCTGTCAGTGTGCGTAGTCAGTCAGTCAGTAAGACCATTCCGTCAGACAGTCAATGCATTCAGTCTGTTACTGAGTCAGTGCGTACATTCAGTTAGTCAATTAGTCAGCGAGTTCATTGAGTCTGTCAGTCAGTTGGTGCGTACATTCAGTCAGTCAGTGCGTGCGTTAACACAATCGATGGGACCATTCAGTCAGTAAGCAGTACATCTATTCAGTCAGTGAATGGGTCCAATCAGTCAGTCAGACAGAGCGTCCATCAACACAGTCAGTGCGTCCATTTTGTCAGTCAGTCAGTCAATGTGCCCATTCAGCCAGTCAGTCAATCAGTTCGTGCGTTCATTTAATAAGCCAATCAGTGCAAACATTCAGTTAATCACTGCACTAATCAGTCAGAGTGTCCGTACACTCATTGTGTTCATTCTGTCAGTGCGTTCATTCAGTTGGTCAATGTGACAGCGTGTCCAGTCAGTCAGTCAGCACATGCAGTCAGTTAGTCCGTTCAGTCAGTGTATACATTCAGTCAATTAGTGCATTTATTCTCTGAGTCAGTCAGTGAGCGCATTCAGTCAGTGGGTCAATTCAGTCAGTCAATCAGTTAGTGCAATCATTCAATAAGCAAATCAGTGTGATCATTCAGCCAGTCACTGCGTTCATTCAATCAGTCAGCCGTTCAGATCGTATGTCCACTCAGTGCGTCCTTTCAGTTAGTCAGTCATTGAATCAGTGCATCCATTCAGTCAGTCAGTGAGCAGATCGTGCCACCATGCAGTCTGTCATTAAGTCAGTGCGTCTATTCACTCATTTAATAAGTGCATTCATTAAGTCAGTCAATCATCAGTATGTCGTTGCGTCCATTCAGTCAGTCAGTAAGTGCATCCATTCAGTCAGTCAGTCATTCAGTCAGTGCATCCATTCCGGTAGTCACTCAATCAGTCCATCCATGCAGTCGGTCAGTGTGTCCATTTAGTTAATCGGTCAGTGCTTCCATTCTGTCTGTCAGTCAATGAGTACGTTCATTCATCAGACAGACAGTGTGTCCAGTGAATTAGTCTGACTGTCAATGTGTCTGTTCGGACAATCAGACATTGCATCCATTCAGTGACTCACTCAATTGGTCAGTGCGTCTATTCAGTCAGTCCGTCATCAGTGTGTTCATTCGTTCAGACAGTTAGTGCTGTCAGTGACTTCATCCATTCAGTCAGTTAGTCATTGAGTCGATGCAGTCAGTCAGTCACTCAATCAGTCATTGCATTCATTAGGTAAGTCAATCCGTTAGTGTAGACAATCAGCCAATCAGTCAATCAGTCAGTGAATTTCCATTCCTTCAGTCAATCAGAATGCCCATCCACTCAGCGAGTGCGTCCATTTGACCAGTCAGTGTGTTCATTCAGTCAGTCGTGCAGTGTGTCCAGTCAGACAGTCAGTACGTTCATTCATTCAATCAGTCAGTCAGGGCATCTCGTCATCATTCAGACCATCAGTGCGTCCAGTCCGTCAGTATGACTGTCAGTCCGTTAATTTAGTCAGCGCCCATTCACTCAGTCATTCAGTCAGTATGTCCATTATGTCAGCCATTCAGTCAGTCTATCAGTGCGTCCATTCACCTCATCGGTAAGTCCATTCGTGTCGTCAGTCAGTGTATCCAGTCAGGCGGTCAGTTAGTCAGTGCGCCCATTCAGTCAGTCAGACAGTCCATGTGTCCATTGAGTCAAACAGTCATTGATCTAGTGCGTCCATTCGTTCAGCCAGTCAGTTGGTCACTCAGTTAGTATGACCATTCAGTCAGTCAAGTATTATGTCCACTAAGTCAGTCAGTCAGTCTTTGAGTCAGTGCGTTAGTTCTGTCAGTTAGACGGTCAGTGATTTCATTCAGTCTGTCATTCGGTCAGTGCAAGCATTCACTCATTCAGTGAGTGCATTTACTAAGTCCGTCAGTCAGTCTTTTATTGCGTCCATTCAGTCAGTCCGTCAGTTCGTCAGTCAGTGCGTCCAGTCAGTCATTGATTCAGTACACCAATTCAGTCAGTCCATCATTCAGCGCGTCAATGCAGCCAATGACTGCACATACAGTATGACATGCACTACGTCAATTCAGTCCGTCAGTGCGTCCATTCGTTCAATCAATCAGTCAGGGCATCTCGGCGTCTTGTCATCAGTCAGACAGTCAGTGCGTTCAGTCAGTCCGTACGACTGTCAGTCCGTTCATTCAGTCAGTCAATCAGTGTCTATTCACTCATTCAATCCGTCTATTAAGTCAGTTAATCAGTCAGTCAGTGCATACATTCAGTTAGTCAGTGCCTTTATTCAGTCAGTCAGTCAGTGTGTCTGTGCTGTCAGTCAGTGCGTCCATTCTATTAGTCAGTCAATCTATCGGCGAGATGGTCCATTCAGTCAGTAAGTCAGAGCGTCCATTCACTCAGTCAGTACATCTTTTCAGTCTGTTAATGAGTTGGTGCGTCCATTTAGTCGTTTATTGAGTTTGTCCAAAACTTCAATCAGTCAGTCTCTCATCTGTGCCTCCATTCAGTATGCCATTCGGTCAGTGCGTCCATTCATTCATTTCGTCATCAATTCATTATGTCTGCCGGTCAGTCAGTCAGTCTGTCATTGCATCTATTCATATGCATTTCAAGAACGAATTTGGAATTTACTGAGTTTTCGTCACTATCCCCAAAATACTGATCCACAAAAACGTCAAACTCTTGACCAGTATTAATCCCTATAGCTACCTATAACGCTATCACATTCCTCGAAGGACGATCTATGTATTGGCATTAAACGTCTACTGGACATATCTTAAATCTTGCCCCCATTGACTCCTTTCACGTGAAGATGGTCTCAGTTTATGTCAACAAAGTTGAAATGCTCCTCAACGGCAACATATTTCTCTCACACACATATCTGCTTATGTGTCTCTCTCCAATGTTTGGAAGATCTGCTGTTGAACCACAGACATGTATATTAATTTTAATTTATTTCTAATCTCTAGTAATAGCCGCAAGTTGTAAGCAACTTCTCAGCAATTGTTCCCCCAAAGAATGGGTTTTGCCATGGGTTAAGATAGTATGAGAGTTGGTCAACTCCCCATGAAGGTTAATGGTACAAATACAAACCATTCTTTGGACTGGGATTTCATAATTGTTAATCATGCTGATTTCATGACACTTTTTACACTCAAAACTATCTGCCAAACTTCGTTTGTCTTGTAAAGAGAAGAAAAACTTAAACACAAGCAGAAGGTATTGCTGAAATTCACCAGTTCTGACAGCGTATGTGGAGAGAAAGCAAAGTTAACGTTTCACTTCAGTAAACCCTCTCCATTTCTCCAAATGAGTTCTGCAGAAGAGTCACGGGACTTGGAAGTTCCTTCTGCTTTGTCTACGTACTGAATTACTTCAGCACCACTATATTTTCGTTTCATAATTCCAGTTTCCGCAGGTCTTACTTTTATTTACACAGAAACGCTTAATGCAGTCAGAATTTTCTCAGGCGCTGTCGTCCATTCATAAAACGGAATTCCCCGGAGGTGGAAAGCACTCCAGATCCACTTGTAATAATTGATAGATATTTGTTGTGAACGCGGGTGCTGAGTTTGCCTTTTGGATACTCTTGACATCTTCAGGAAACAAGCCCCAACCCACGCCTTATGTACTTTTTTGAAAGTTACTTTGCAAATAAATTGTGACACACCTCTGGCACAGTTTGAAATTGAACCTGGATCTCGTGCCGCAGTGGGAAAGCCCGATACACGTCTGATTAGATTATGTCTGACAAGTGGTGTGATGAATGTCCATGCAGCTACAACTGAAAAAATAAACGCTCGACGTGGAAATCATCTTGGAATCAGATTTGAATACCTGGGAAATTGGAATGAAGCAATGATTTGCACATTTTCTTGCTTATAAATGACTTGGATGAGGGAATCGTAGGATGTGTTATTCAGTTTGCCGATGAAACGAGGTTTGATGGAGTGGTGGATAGTGTGGAGAGTTGTTGCAGGTTGCAACGGGACATCAACAGGGTGCACAATTGAGCTCATTGGCGGCAGATGGAGTTCACCTGGAAAAGTGTGAATTGATTCATTTTGGAAGGTCGAATTTTAATGCAAATGCAGCTTTAAAGGCAGAACATGTGGCAGTGTGGAGAAACAGAGGGATCCTGGGGTCCATGCCCATACATCCCTCAAATTTGCCACCCAAGTTCATTGGGATGTCAAGAAGGGGCATGGTATGTTAGCTTTCATTAGCAGGTCGAATGTGTTCAGGGCCGCGAGGTTATATTGCAGCATTATAGAACCATAGTTAGATCATACTTGAAATATTGTGTTCAGTTTGCTCACCACATTATACGAAGGATATGAAAGCTTTAGAAAAGTTGCAGATTAAATTTACCAGGATGCTGCCTGCACTGAAAGATATGTCGTCTGAAGAAAGGCAGAGAGAGCTAAAGTTTTTTTTTCTATTTATTACGAAGTTGGATGAGAGATAATTTTGGTGCAGATGTGTAAGATGATGAGTGTTATAGATAGAGGTTGCAATCAGAGACCGATTTTCTGTGCAGAAATGTATCATTGCTGTTTTAAGGATGTTGTGAAACTTGAAACCTGCAGAAAAGATTTACAGGGATGTTCCTAGCGTTGGCGGGTTTCAGCTGGAGGGAGATGGTGAGTAGGCTGGGGTTGTGCAGCTTATGTGAAATATCTATAGTGTTCATGGATGTGTAGTTTCGGTGCATTACTTATTGAAAATGCGGATTAGCATGCTGCATAATTTGTCCAGGTGGAATACTATTCGGAGGATCAATGTGGACTTGGGCCGAAGGGCCTATTTCCACACTGTAGGAATTCTAATTCTAAAATAAAAGAAGTCTATGCGCCCTAGTTTTGAATTCCCTTTACTCAGGAGACGACCTCCCATATTGAACTTAACTGTGCCACTAGTAACACTACAAACCTGCATAAACTCACTTCTCTACTTGCTCCCATCCCTGGAGGAGGCCCAAAGTGAAATGGTGTGCAAAAGTAATATAACGAATCGATTCTAAAATGAATCGATGGAATTTAGCATTGGGACATGATTGGGAGAAATTGGGCAGCAATTAAATTGCTGCAATGGTTCCGGATTTGTGCAGATATAGTCTTAGTTTTTTTTTTAAAGTTTCATTTCCTGAAAGT
The DNA here is from genome assembly GCF_004010195.1 of Chiloscyllium plagiosum. NCBI lineage: Eukaryota > Metazoa > Chordata > Chondrichthyes > Orectolobiformes > Hemiscylliidae > Chiloscyllium > Chiloscyllium plagiosum. Next base: position 72,792,222 of record NC_057725.1, on the reverse strand, counting down.
TTCATCCATGTGGCGTCTGACATGGTCGGAAAAGGAAATGGACGATAGAAGCACGTATCTTTGCTCCTTACAGTGTGAGTCCAATGTTTTGTGGTCCGGTGTGCAAAGGAAGCAGATTTCAGGGAATCTTGTTTCAAGAAGGAAGAAATGTCTTATTATTATTATTAGTGATACGTAAGTAAAAGAGAATATTAAATCTACATGTTTCTTTAGTATAGTCATACACATAGTTGCAGGACATTTCTGACTGATCTAAGGATTTTGATTGCAACAGTGCAATCATTAATCAAGAACAATTGATTGTTTTTATTGTAAACTGTTACATGAAAGGGAAATCGTCATTCAGATCATTAGCATTTTCCACTTCAGAAAAAAAAGGGTTGAACCTTGACAGCGGTGACAAACATAATCTTGGAAACGTACCAGTTAAGGAAATTACTTACTAATAAAACATCTTTGCAGTGATTTGTTTTTACTGAAACAAAGTACAATGTAGTATCCTACACTGAATGCAAATCTGCATTGTCAAACATTTGGACCAAGACATGGAAGTTTGGGTCACAAAATTCAACACAGTCAGTGTTCAAAACTTATTGCACTTCGAAAATGACAGAAACTCCAATTGATACCTTCCACCAGCGAAACCTGACTTATTGATTGAGTGAAAGTTTATACATTTGAACAACTGCAATACACCTGGAATGCAGGAAATCTGCAAAATCATTGCCAGCCACAGTATAACATCTTGCAGATTACTTCGTAGAATTGATTGACCAGGATAATATTATAACTTGGAAATCTGAAAATGGTTGAAAATAATATCAACCTTGGAAACTCGCAGTACCCAAAAAAAGAAGCAGGCTTCACATTGTTCACTTGTTTCATTTCAATCGCTGCATACTCTAAACAGGAACTCCAGCAAGGATCTTTCTGGGCTGTTTTGAGTGGTTAAACACATTTTCCTCAATTGATTTAGATGGTTCACTGCTGCAGAGATTACGAATGAATTCAACTGTAAGGTGCTACATCCCCGGGGTTTTTGCTTTATATCCGTTGTGGTTTTTACTCAGAAATTGTTGTCTGAAAATTACTGATTTTCTTTTCTTACTTACAAATTGAACAAACATGTGAAGACGCTTCTTAAATTACACATATGTGTGGAATATGTTGGTCTTTGAGATTCTATTGGACAGATGTGATCTATTTGAAGAAGCAAACTTACTTGGATTCAACAGTAAATATTCATAAAAGTATTTCATCAATATCCATATACCAACTCTTGAGGTATCACTTTGTGTCGTTCGCTGGTGATCGTTCCATAATGAATCCTTAGAAGTAGAGTTCCCACTCAGGGATACGCCATTCGAGTTTCATACTTGTTGCTCCATTTATCTTAGTGCCATCATTTAAAGTTTTTGCATATTTGCAATGCAACGGCTGTCTTATTGGTTAATAACACAAGTGCCGTCTCTGTGCAGCAAGAATAAAATTAATCTCACCTGTCAGTGTTCAGCTCTTTCTTCGTTTACTCACTCAGTTGCTTATCCAACAGTGTTATCACATCACAAATTTCCATCACAAGCACAGGTGGTGCATTTCAGCTCCTCATCATGTACTTTAGACCACTTATTTTAAAAAAAAAGAAGTAAAATTAATGCTTCAATTTGTTCTTTTGACAACCACATCAAATCAGGGTTATCATGTGGCCATTAAAAAAGTCTTCCTCACTAATTTCCAAATATCCTTTTGCTTCCAAACATGACTTTGTATGCGAGCTGCTGTCATAATTCACCATGCACAAATTATTTCATGGATTTTCTTCTTCTTAGATAATAAAAATGATGTTCAATAATGAAAATATGTTGTCTATAACACAGAGTATTGTAAACTAATGTAGGAATAACAAAGGTGATCGACTGGGCTTGTATAACCTTGAGTTTCGAAGACTGAGAGGGGATCTGATTGAGACGTATAAGATTATGAAAGGATTGGACTATCTGGCAGTAGGAAACATATTTTCACTGATGGGTGAGTGCCGAACCAGAGGACGCAGCTTAAAAATACGGGGTATACCATTTAGGACAGAGCTCAGGAGAAACTTCTTCACCCAGTGAGTGGTGGCTGTGTGGAATGCTCTGCCCCAGAGGGCAGTGGAGGCCCACTCTCTGGATTCATTTAAGAAAAAGTTGGATAGATCTCTCAAAGATAGTGGAATGAAGGGTTATGGAGATAAGGCAGGAACAGGATAATGATTTGAAATGATCAGTCATGATTATATTGAATGGCGGTGCAGGCTCGTAGGGCTGAATGGCCTACTCCCGCACCTATTGTCTATTGTCTACTGTCATGCTGTTATTCTAAATATGATACTTACCACCTTCTAGTCTTTCTGCATCTCCAGCCTTTAGCTTCCTTTTCACTGCTCTGATTGCATTGCGCTCAAGCCTGAAAACAAGAAATAAACTGTGGTTTCTGCAGGTGAAAGCAATCTTCTTTTAACTGAACACGATTTGGAAGTATTCAATTGAATGAACCCTGGTTTGAATAGGATCGGAGATGTACCTGCGCAACAGACACTGCCAATACTCACATCAGTTGTTGGTAAAGTGTCGGAAAAGGTTATAAGAGATAAGATTCATAATTATCTAGAAAAGAATAATTTGATTAGGGATAGTCAGCACGGTTTTGTGAAGGATAGATCGTGCCTCACAAACCTTATTGGGTTCTTTGAGGAGCTCAAACAGGTAGATGAGAGCAAACCGGTTGATGTGGTATATATGGATTTCAGCAAGGCGTTCGGTAAGGTTACCTCCAGTGGGCTATTGTACAAAAGGCGGAGGAATGGGATTGTTGGAGATATAGCAGTTTGGATCAATAATTGGTTTGCTGAAAGAACACAGAGGGTGGTGGTTGACGGGAAATGTTCATCCTGGAGTCCAGTTACTCGTGGTGGACTACAAGAGTCGGTGTTGCGTCCACTGCGTTTCGTCATTTTTATAAACGACCTGGATGAGGGCGTAGAAGGGGTGGGTTAGTAAATTTGCAGACGACATTAAGGCCGTGAAGTTGTAAATAGTGACGAAGAATGGTGTAGGTTACAGAGAGACATGGATAAGCAAATAAATTGGTGTTTAATGCGGACAGGTTTGAGGAGATTCACGTTGGTCGGAGTAACTGGAATGCAAAGTACTGGGCGAATGGTAAGATTCTTGGTAGTGTAGATGAGCAGAGAGATCTCTATGTCCAGGTACACAGATCCTTGAAAGTTGCCACCTAGGTTGATAGAGTTATAAAGAAGGCATACAATGTTTTACCTTTTATTAATAGAGGGATCGAGTTCCGGAACCATGACGTTATGCTGCATCTGTACAAAACTCTGATGCGGCCGCAATTGGAATATTGCGTACAGTTCTGGTCAACACATTATAAGAAATAAGTGGAAGTTTTGGAAAGGGTGCAGACGAGATTTACTGCGTTGTTGCCTTGTATGGAGGGAAGGTTTTACGAGGAAAGGCTGAGGGACTTGAGGCTGTTTTGGTTGGAGAGAAGAAGGCTGAGAGGTGACTTAATAGAGACATATAAGATAATCGGAGGGTTAGATAGGGTGGCCAAGGAGACCCTTTTTCCAAGTATGTTGATGGCGAGCACGAGGGGGCATAGCTTTAAACTGAGGGGTGAAAAATATAGGACAAATGTCACAGGTAGTTTCTTTACTCAGAGAGTAATAAGGTTATGGAATGCTTTGCCTGCAACGGTAGTAGATTCGCCAACTTTAAGTACACTGAAGTCGTCATTGGACAATCATATGGACGTGCATGGAATAATGTAGGTTAGGTGGGCTTCAGATTGATATGACAGGTCGGCGCAACATCGAGGGCCGAAGGGCCTGTACTGCACTGTAATGTTCTGTGTTCTATGTTTTATGATCTTACTATGGCTTTGAAAAAAAACAGCTCTTAACAACACGGTGAGTTAAAGTTGGTGTGAAAAAGGGGAATTAGTGAAGCAGTGAAGGAGATTCTTAGTCCTTGTTCAACCTCTCTCACCTTTAATATTTATTTCTCAATTTTTATCAATGTAAGTAATTTAACGTAGTAATTGTCATTCATTTCATTCTAGATCTAAAACATACTGGAGTTCTAAGGAATGAGGAATGTAGAACAACTCCAACGAGTAGAACTTCCATCCAATGTAATAGAAGAATTGTTGATAAGGATGGTTGAGAAGTTTGGAAACATCAGAGGACGAGCCCATACACACAGAGATGCAAAGACTGATTGTTCACAGTGGAGAAGATTCAAATGAATTAATGAATTAGGAATTGGAGTGGTTTTCCAGCCTGTAAGGCGTTTTTTAGGAAGAGATTTCCTGAGAATTTTTATCATGCGAGAGAAGAAAAGGGAATAGCGTAATTTATGTTATAAATGGACAACTCATTTTTAAATTAATATTTCTGAATTACCTCATATGAGAAAGCATCTTCCAGTTATCTAAATTATCAGTATTCCACAGAACACTATATGTTTCATTTAAGAAGCATTTGACTCTTTTAAATGTTCAAACTTCGCCAGTTCCATTTGTGACCAAAAAAAAATTCTCTCATTCCAAGTGTTGGTTTGGAGTAGAATATGTAAAGTACACTTAATGCCTTTGCACAGTCGATAAATCGATAATACTGTACAAAGTACTGCAGACCCGACCTTAAAACTGCCTTGCATAACTAAAACATAGTTTCCCGACTTAGTAGCACTTGACAAATTAGAGCATCATATTAGATTTAGTGAGCAGTTTGCTTTAGCTATATCTGAACCGGTGGTGGATCATGCAGAACACTTAGGCACCTCTGCATCTGAAAGCTCTGTAAACTCTCATGAGTTATGTAGGTTGCTTCATTTTCAATATCAGTGACAACATGTTCAGATTTTCCTTATTTTTTTCTATTTGCTCGAATTTGCCCGTTTTGTTCACCAAATTATAATTTCTTGTACCAGAAACATAAATTGCTCTGAAAGCTCAGCAGATCTGGCATCATCCATGAAGAGAAATCAAAGTTATTTCCATTGCAGTGAATCTTAGTCAGAACTGCTGGGAACTCGGAACATGCCGTTTTTTGTTCACCAAATTATAATTTCTTGTACCAGAAACATAAATTGCTCTGAAAGCTCAGCAGATCTGGCATCATCCATGAAGAGAAATCAAAGTTATTTCCATTGCAGTGAATCTTAGTCAGAACTGCTGGGAACTCGGAACATGCCGTTTTTAAAGAAAAAGATACAATAAGGATACGGAGGCAATGGGTAAATGATTGGTGCAGATGGAATCCAAAGACAGAGAAGAGTAGTCGAACACATTGGATAACAAACTTGTCAGTTGATGGAATACATGTTAATGGAGTCTGTTTATGCTGGCAATATGTTGTGTGTATTAACAGAATGTGTTTGGGATTCAGGTCTGGGACAGAGTAGAGTTCAAGCACGAAATCTTTTGAACCGACATTGAGCACTGAAGTCTGCAGTGTCTCCAAGCGGATAATGAGGTATTATATTCACAGCATTGCTGGAGCACTGCAACTCACCTTAGCCGGCAAACAAGGTAATGTCTAGAAGTGGCAGGCATCTTCAAACTAAGGCTCATTGTTGCAGGAGGAATATAGGCGTTCCGTGAAGTGGTCACACAGTCAAGCACTTGTTTCCCCATTGTCGAGACGACCTCAATTTTGTGATGTGCAGTTAAAACAATGCTTCACCTGAAAGGTCTGTTTGAGCCCATAGGTCCTGAGGAGCGAGTCGGTAAATGGACAAGTGATACACGTTTGCTGACTGCAGGACAGGTGCCGTTGGGCTGTAGGAGGAGAATGTGTTGGGAGAGAATGAAAAGTGGATCAGGGTGCACCGGAGGGACCAGTCTTTATATAGCCTGTGGCCTTTCAGGACTGAATACAGAATTCGATAACTTTCGAGCTTGAAGTCTTTAATATCCCAGCTCCCATACCCTTACACCATGTTTTGTGATCACGTCGAATGCAATTACACACGCTGTGTTTGTCTGTGATCTGCCCTCGACTTATTCACCTCTGAGTGCAAACATGACATTGAGCACATTAACCTGCTCAGCTCCTTCACCCACTCCAACAACTCACTCATGAAACACACTGCGCTCCATTCCTTCTACTCCAATCTAAACGTCCCCGTCAGAAGTAGTGGACAAGCGCGGTGCAGTGGTCATTTGGCACACCAAACTGTAGACACTTGTAGTGAGGCACCAATTCACGGACACCTAAACCCATTGCCTGCTCGATTGCAACCGCAACTCCCTTCATCAAACGATCATCTTCCAAACCATCACAACCTCATCACTTCAGGTGATCTCTAATTCACAGCCTCTGACTTAAGAATCCTGGCGCCTCGCACCGTCTGGTTCTATCTGTTCCCTAGAATTCAAAAACCTGGCTGCTCTGGTCAACCTGTTGTCTCCCCCTGCTCCTGCCTCAACGAAATTATCTCCTCATACCCTCACACCTTTCTGTCCCACTTGGTCCAGAAACTCTCCTACTATATTCAGGATTCCAAGCATGTCCTCGTTCTGCTACTTTACTTTCGTTTCCCAGGGTCCCAAAGACTTCTCAACACAACGGACCCCATGGAGATCCATTGACTGCGCACATCCATCCACCATGACGAAGATCTCCGCGTTCTTAGAATCGTCATCTCCCGCCGAGACAACCAGTTCACCTCCACAGATGCACTCATTCGATTGGCTGAACGCGTCTTCATCATCAACAAATTCAACTTCGAATCTGACCTTCCTGCAGACGGGAAGGGCAGTCACGGGCACTGGCATTGGTCCCAGCTATGCTGTCATTTTTAGTCAGGTTCATGGAATTTTCCAGCTTCTGCAGTTGCTCTGGCGGCATTCTCCACCTATTCCTCTGCCAAATCTGACACATCGTGCTCCCACGAGGAAGTTCAATAGTTCATTAATTTAATGAAATTTTTCCACTCTGTGACCTCCAAGTTCAACTGCAACCTCTCAGACACCTTCCATTTCCTGGACCTCTCTGTCTCAATTTCAAGGGACCGACTCAAAACAGACATACACTTGAAACACACTGACCCCTACAGCGATCTGGGCTCAACGTCCTCCTCGCCCCATCCTTTAAAATTGACATCCTCCCTCGCGATTCATACGCTAGTGCCGTATCTGGCCCCAGGAGGGGAAGTTCCTCTCCAGGACATATAAGATGATGCCTACTTCAAGGACCGCAATTTCCCCTCCTATACGGTCAAAGATGCTCTGCAATGCATCTCCTCTACTTCACATTCCTCTATCATTTAACTCCTCCCGACTAACTGCAACTAGCAGAACCCTCAGCCACCCGTGGTCTGCAACTTTCCCCTCACCAATCTCTCGATACACTGCATCATTCTTCGCTATTCCCGATAATATACAGTCAGGCTGCACCACCTGTGATATATTTCCCTCAACACCCCATCAGTATCCCGTGCAGATTATTCCCTCCATGACTCCCTTATTAGTTCCACGTAGCGAAAAACCTACCCTCCACTCACTGCACCCTCCCTTACCATTGCTAGAGGTGCAAACCCTGCGCCCACACCTCTGTCCTCACCTCTGTCCAAGGCCCCAACATTACCTTCCATATTCAGCTGAGATTTTACTCCACATATTAGCACCTCAGAGCGAGTTTTGAGAAGATTTGTAGCTCAGGTTGAGGTTTTGGATGTAGGTTCCTTTGCTACTCTCTTATATCTTGTTTCTTTTCTCAGGACGTCGTAGATGTGTTTGTTGATAGAGTTTTGGTTGGAATGCCACGTTTCTAGGAATTTTCGGGTGTGTCTTTGTTTGGCTTGAAGACGTTTCATCACTCTACTAAGTAACATCTTCAATGTTGTCCAGGATGGATGTGTTACCCATCCTAGAACAAACCAAACAAACACACGAGAGTTCCCAGAGGCATGGTATTCCAACTGGAACTCTATCAACTAACACATCGAGTTAGACCACATCTACCGCCCCCTGAAAAAAGGAACAGAACGTGACTTCATCACAGGAAAGAGCATCACAATAGGAAATGACATCGCGAACTCCCCAAAAGCCAAACATATACATGGAAAGCAGGAACTTTCAGCAGAGCTTCGCCTGAGGCCCACTGAAGATGTTCCCTAGTAGGGTGACGAAACGTCTGGAAATAAACGTTCAAGCTCAGCGAGCAAACCTACATCCATAAAGAACTAATCGACTGTTTCCTTGATCTGGATGTGGCCTCCACGACCTTCGGCACACAGGAGGCCAACTCACAAAATGTTTCAGAGAATATCTCTGGAGCACGCACAACAAACAACCACAAAGTCCTGTGGCTGGCCACTACAGCTACTCCTCCCACTCCACCAAGGATATGGGAGCCCTCGACCTCCTCCATCTCCAAATCCGATGTTTGGAGGGTGACTGCCTCATCTTCTGACTTGGGAACCTCCAAACACACTGCATCAAAATCGATTTCACTCGTCTCCTCATCTGACATTCATTCATCCGCTTCCAGATCTAAGTGTCTAACTCGGCACCGTCAGCTTGACCTGCCCCAACTGTCCATCTTCCTACCCACTTATCTGCTCCACCCCATGCTCAGAGCTATCACCATCAACACCCACCTACATGTAGGTAACTTCCCCAGCACCACACTTCCTATTTATCTCCCAGAGACCTTTATCTCACCTTCACGTTCCTGATGAAGGACGTGAAAACTTCCACTGTCCTGCTCTTCGGATGCTGTCTGATGTGCTGTGTTTTGCCATTGCCGCGCTTTTCAACTCATTGTTAACTTCTTACATTCTCCTTCAATATCTTTTCTCTCTCCTGTCCAGATATTATCTTTCAAATTGTTCTCACATCTTTTCAGTTTCCAACCCCACCTTACTCCTTACTCCCCACACTGCATCTACTGCATTAAAAAATACATTTTTCTTCACAACATCAGTTCTGAACAGTGGTCACCGCACTGGAATTTTCAACTCTAAATTTCTTCACGGATGCCACCACAACAACTGAGCTTTTCCAGAAATTTCTGTTTATGTTTCTGATTTAGAGCACCACAGTTCTTGTAGTTTCTGTAAAATTTCGTACACGTGGTTTGTTCCCATTTAACAACTTAATTTCCGAATTATTTTCAATCATATCAAATTTACAAACGTATTTATCGGTTATTAATGTAAATTATTCGCATAAATTGTAAGTACTTGGCATTCCAGTATATTGCTCATATTTATTTTCATGATGAGTATATCTGTTTCTGTCTACTGTCTACTTCATATCATTGAGGCAATCTCGACAACTACAATTATATTCCCACTTGCAAATGAACACTTATTTTATTAAAATAACATTTGTCAAATGCCTATGCAAATCTATGCTGCGTACACCCCCTTTACATGCAGCAGGGATTAAGTGTGACTTGTGGGTGACTTTTTTTTCTGTGAACCTCTGTGATATTTGTGTTAAGTAAGCTGCTTGGAATTGAAGTATGTACTTATTAAAACTATGTGGAGCTTTCATTTCTACAACTACAGCTTGACCACTGAACAACAATGCTTCGTTGTATGAGAACATGTGCGCTTCCGTTGGGGGAAAGGAAATGATATGAATAATTAAACCCTGGCATGTATGGATTATCTTCCAATCTACTCAAGGAACTGTATTTTCAGCAGAGTTTCAAAGAGAGGTGATGTCATTGAATCTTGCTGAATTTTGGAAGTACATGAAGGGCTACATGTTGCTCATATATTTCTCCTTATCCGCCGAATCTCGATTCTTGTATGACCCAAAGGAATTCCTCTGTCTGGCACAGGGAATGATTCCAGACTGAGGTGCTCGCTACTGAAGACTGAAGTGAAGAAGCATAAATTTGCCTATCGGATGAATATATGAAAGTCTCAACTGAAGACGTCTGTTGATTATCAATGAATATTTTGAGGGTAAGTGGGAAAGTTTCTGTTTACGAGTGACTTCGGTATATCAGGAAAATAACGGCTTCTGAATAAATTATTCGAAAGGCAGAGCAGACCCGTTCCATAAATGCCCAAACCCAGTGCATATATTGCGCAATTCCAAATAGTATGCATTTTTAATTGAAAGTACAAACAAAAAAAATCATCAGATTATAGTATTCTTCTCAATACATTTATCTTCAATGACTGAAAATCTCCATGAGCTCAAAGCAAAAACTATTTTGAGGGCTTTTTCTTAAGCAAAGTAGTGTCTGTTTCAGTTATAGAGAAAGACAACATGACAAATCCGAATTGAATCCAAGACCTGAAAGCAGACAACATTTGTCACTCCGGGTGCACCCTATTTCTGGTAATCTTCTAAGCTAAATTTTCCCACATAGAGTTTTCTTATTCTCCTGCAGTGATGCTCTGTACTGACTTCTATTCCATGATATCAATGCATAAATTTTCACCAAATTTGCCCTTTCACTCGATGGAATATATTTTGCTGTTCTTTCATTGGTGGCCATCCCTTCTTCGAAGTGATACCGTCTGTCCATGCTCCGCCAATTCTCGCAGGTTTCATCATCATTCAGCCATTTCAGCACAGACAGAAAAGTCTTCCCAGCACTCTCTTGAGAATAACCACAAAATTCAAATGTACAGTTACCAATATAGCACACATTTGCTCATTTTTGACAGTCGATCCTATCTATGTCTCTTATCGTTTTGTAGACCTTAAGTCTATAATCAGGTCTCCACTCAATCGCTGTCTTACTACTGAAATCAATCCGAGCCTTTTTAAACTTTCCTCATAGGCAGTGCCGTCGAGACGAGGGATCATTCTGATGAATCTTCTCTGGACTCTCTCCAACGTTTCCACGTGCTTCTGTTCGTGTGGCGACGGAAACAGCACGCAGTCCTACAAATTCGACCTGACAAGTGTTTTACCTAGCTGCAACATGGTTTGTCAGCTCTTGCACTCCATGTCCCGGCTGTTGGAGGCAAGCATACAGTATGCCTTCTCAATATCTTGGCCACCTGTGTTGCCACTTTTAAAGAACCGTGCAATTGCACCCCCAGGTCCGTCTGTACATTAATGTTGCAAAGCGTTCTGCTATTTTCAATAAAACGCACATCTAAATTATATATTCCAAAATGTATCACCTCGCATTTGTCTGGATCAATTTCCATCTGACATACCGGTGCCCAAATCGTCAATCTATTTATATTCTATTGCATCGTTTCACAAACATCGACAATATCAATAACTATACTAATCTTCATGACATTTGCAAACTTGTCAATCAAGTCTCGAAGATTATATATGTTACAAACTACAGAGATCCCAGAAACTGATCTCTGTGGAGCACGACCAGTTTCGGTTCCATTATGAAAAATGCACTTCCACCGCTACCCTTTGTATTCACTGACAATCTAGCTTTGTACCCTTCAAGCCAACCCACCCTGAATGTCTTGTGATTTGTCTTTGTACCAAGCTGCATGTGGGACTTCAGTAAAGCGTTTACTGGCAGATTGGTACAAAAAACTGTTTCCTATATAAAATATATCCATGGCAAGTCCCTCATCAGTTATCCTTGTTTCTTCTTCAAACAATTCAGTCAGGTAAGGCATGCCCTTCCCTATGCAAAACCATGCTGCCTGCTATATTGAATCCATTTTCTTCCGAAAGAGCATATACCTTGTCCCCCAGTATCTTATTCAAGAGCTTCCCTACCACAGAAAACAGGGTCCCTGCCCGAGCAT